>NW_024058056.1:0-70449 GCF_016432855.1 Salvelinus namaycush
TGACAGTCTCCCCTCAGACCCTGGTTACTACACCATGTAGTACAGAAGTCTATGACAGTCTCCCCCTCAGACACTGGTTACTACACCATGTAGTACAGAAGTCTATGACAGTCTCCCCTCAGACCTGGTTACTACACCATTGTAGTACAGAAGTCTATGACAGTCTCCCCTCAGACACTGGTTACTACACCATGTAGTACATTTGAAGTCTATGACAGTCTCCCTCAGACCATGGTACTACACCATGTAGTACAGAAGTCTATGGACAGTCTCCCCTCAGACACTGGTTAATACACCATGTAGTACAGTAAGTCTATGGACAGTCTCCCCTCAGACCCTGGTTACTACACCATGTAGTACTAGAGTCTATGACAGTCCTCCCCTCAGACACTGGTTACTACACCATGTAGTACAGAAAGTCTATGACAGTCTCCCCTCAGACCCTGGTTACACACCATGTAGTACAGAAGTCTATGCCAGTCTCCCCTCAGACCCTGGGTTACTACACCATGTAGTACAGAAGTCTATGACAGTCTCCCCTCAGACCCTGGTTACTACACCATGTAGTACAGAAGTCTATGACAGTCTCCCCGTCAGACCCTGGTTACTAACACCAGCTTGTTAAGTACAGAAGTCTATGACAGTCTCCCCTCAGACCCTGGTTAATACACCATGTAGTACAGAAGTCTATGACAGTCTCCCCTCGACCCTGGTTACTACACCATGTAGTACAGAAGTCTATGACAGTCTCCCTCAGACATGGTTTACTACACCATGTAGTACAGAAGTCTATGACAGTCTCCCCTCAGACCCGGTTACTACACCATGTAGTACAGAAGTCTATGACAGTCTCCCCTCAGACCCTGGTTACTACACCATGTAGTACAGAAGTCTATGACAGTCTCCCCTCAGACACTGGTTACTACACCATGTAGTACAGAAGTCTATGACAGTCTCCCCTCAGACACTGGTTAATACACCATGTAGTACAGAAGTCTATGACAGTCTCCCCTCAGACCCTGGTTACTACACCATGTAGTACAGAAGTCTATGACAGTCTCCCCTCAGACACTGGTTACTACACCATGTAGTACAGAAGTCTATGACAGTCTCCCCTCAGACACTGGTTAATACACCATGTAGTACAGAAGTCTATGACAGTCTCCCCTCAGACCCTGGTTACTACACCATGTAGTACAGAAGTCTATGACAGTCTCCCCTCAGACCCTGGTTACTACACCGTGTAGTACAGAAGTCTATGACAGTCTCCCCTCAGACTCTGGTTACTACACCATGTAGTACAGAAGTCTATGACAGTCTCCCCTCAGACCCTGGTTACTACACCATGTAGTACAGAAGTCTATGACAGTCTCCCCTCAGACCCTGGTTACTACACCGTGTAGTACAGAAGTCTATGACAGTCTCCCCTCAGACCCTGGTTAATACACCATGTAGTACAGAAGTCTATGACAGTCTCCCCTCAGACCCTGGTTACTACACCATGTAGTACAGAAGTCTATGACAGTCTCCCCTCAGACCCTGGTTACTACACCATGTAGTACAGAAGTCTATGACAGTCTCCCCTCAGACCCTGGTTACTACACCGTGTAGTACAGAAGTCTATGACAGTCTCCCCTCAAACCCTGGTTACTACACCATGTAGTACAGAAGTCTATGACAGTCTCCCCTCAGACCCTGGTTACTACACCATGTAGTACAGAAGTCTATGACAGTCTCCCCTCAGACACTGGTTACTACACCATGTAGTACAGAAGTCTATGACAGTCTCCCCTCAGACACTGGTTACTACACCGTGTAGTATTTTAATCTATGACAGTCTCCCCTCAGACACTGGTTAATACACCATGTAGTACAGAAGTCTATGACAGTCTCCCCTCAGACACTGGTTACTACACCATGTAGTACAGAAGTCTATGACAGTCTCCCCTCAGACCCTGGTTACTACACCGTGTAGTACAGAAGTCTATGACAGTCTCCCCTCAGACACTGGTTACTACACCATGTAGTACAGAAGTCTATGACAGTCTCCCCTCAGACCCTGGTTACTACACCATGTAGTACAGAAGTCTATGACAGTCTCCCCTCAGACCCTGGTTACTACACCGTGTAGTACAGAAGTCTATGACAGTCTCCCCTCAGACCCTGGTTACTACACCATGTAGTACAGAAGTCTATGACAGTCTCCCCTCAGACACTGGTTACTACACCATGTAGTACAGAAGTCTATGACAGTCTCCCCTCAGACCCTGGTTACTACACCATGTAGTACAGAAGTCTATGACAGTCTCCCCTCAGACACTGGTTACTACACCATGTAGTACAGAAGTCTATGACAGTCTCCCCTCAGACACTGGTTAATACACCATGTAGTACAGAAGTCTATGACAGTCTCCCCTCAGACCCTGGTTACTACACCATGTAGTACAGAAGTCTATGACAGTCTCCCCTCAGACACTGGTTACTACACCATGTAGTACAGAAGTCTATGACAGTCTCCCCTCAGACACTGGTTAATACACCATGTAGTACAGAAGTCTATGACAGTCTCCCCTCAGACCCTGGTTACTACACCATGTAGTACAGAAGTCTATGACAGTCTCCCCTCAGACCCTGGTTACTACACCGTGTAGTACAGAAGTCTATGACAGTCTCCCCTCAGACCCTGGTTACTACACCATGTAGTACAGAAGTCTATGACAGTCTCCCCTCAGACCCTGGTTACTACACCATGTAGTACAGAAGTCTATGACAGTCTCCCCTCAGACCCTGGTTACTACACCGTGTAGTACAGAAGTCTATGACAGTCTCCCCTCAGACCCTGGTTAATACACCATGTAGTACAGAAGTCTATGACAGTCTCCCCTCAGACCCTGGTTACTACACCATGTAGTACAGAAGTCTATGACAGTCTCCCCTCAGACCCTGGTTAATACACCATGTAGTACAGAAGTCTATGACAGTCTCCCCTCAGACCCTGGTTACTACACCGTGTAGTACAGAAGTCTATGACAGTCTCCCCTCAGACCCTGGTTACTACACCATGTAGTACAGAAGTCTATGACAGTCTCCCCTCAGACCCTGGTTACTACACCATGTAGTACAGAAGTCTATGACAGTCTCCCCTCAGACACTGGTTACTACACCATGTAGTACAGAAGTCTATGACAGTCTCCCCTCAGACACTGGTTACTACACCGTGTAGTATTTTAATCTATGACAGTCTCCCCTCAGACACTGGTTAATACACCATGTAGTACAGAAGTCTATGACAGTCTCCCCTCAGACACTGGTTACTACACCATGTAGTACAGAAGTCTATGACAGTCTCCCCTCAGACCCTGGTTACTACACCGTGTAGTACAGAAGTCTATGACAGTCTCCCCTCAGACACTGGTTACTACACCATGTACAGCCATTTTACAAGTACTTCTTTTTAAATGTATTTTATTTAACCTTTATTTAACTAGGGAAGTCAGTTAAGAACAAATTCTTATTTACAATGACAGCCTACACCGGCCAAACCCTCCCCTAACCAGGACGACGCTGGGCCAATTGTGCGCCGCCCTATGGGACTCCCAATCACGGCAGGTTGTAATACAGCCTGGAATGGAACCAGGGTGTCTGTAGATGCAGGGTCTTGGACCGCTGTGCCACTCAGGAGCCCAATAAAACATTAGACCCAGTGAACCATGATGACCTCCTAATAAACCTGACATCTCCTCCATTGACCCCTATCATTCCCATGAACCTGTCACCTCTATTACCAGGGCTGTCACCACTCACAGCTGTATACACACGCACGCACGCACGCACGCACGCACGCACGCACGCACGCACGCACGCACGCACGCACACACACACACACACACACACACACACACACACACACACACACACACACAGGTATCACCTTCAGAGTGAGTGGATAACACCACCATCGGAACTGTGTGTTTCCGACAGCGAGCTCCCCTTACAGGGAGAATGAGACCTATTGAGAGGGTGCCATGAGATGTTAAAGACCCCTCTGTCTGCATCAGACTGACCGGAGCTCTGACAACCACAGTACCACTCTGGAGTATTTAGATGACAAACAGGAGTTGTAGAGTTGTCACTAGGCTCAGGCTGTAGGATCGAAATGAGTTTGTTGGTTGGCTCTCACAGTGAACCGTTATATATATATATTATATAAAACTTTAACAGAATGTGGATGAAGACAATGGAACAACTGTTCCCCAGCCCTTCTCTCTCTCTACCTCTCTACCTCTCTACCGTTCTCTCTCTCTCTCTCTCTCTCTCTCTCTCTCTCTCTCTCTCTCTGTCTCTCTCTCTCTTCTCGCTCTCTCTCTCTCTCTCTCTCTCTCTCTCTCTCTCTCTCTCTCTCTCTCTCTCTCTCTCTCTCTCTCTCTCTCTCCTCTCTCTTCTCTCCCCTCTCTTCTCTCCCCCGCTCCTCTCTCTCTCTCTCTCTCTCTCTACATGAGCCATCTTAGTCTAGTTAAAATGAAAGGGTCTGGTCTGCAGCGAAGGTGCTTCCCTGATGTGTATGTGTGTGTGTGTGTGTGTGTGTGTGTGTGTGTGTGTGTGTGTGTGTGTGTGTGTGTGTGTGTGTGTGTGTGTGTGTGTGTGTGTGTGTGTGTGTGTGTGTGTGTGTGTGTGTGTGTGTGTGTGTGTGTGTGTGTGTTTTCCTGGGTGCAAACAGTAGAACAGTGTGTTTGTATATATACTGAACAAAAATATAAACATAACCTGCAACAATTTCATTGATTTTACTGAGTTACAGTTCATATGAGGAAATCAGTCAATTTAAATAAATTCATTAGGCCCTAATCTATGGATTTCACATGACTGGGCAGGCCCCACAAAATGTATTTATTACATACATAAATACTCTTCAGTTTCATCAGCGGTCCAGGGGGCTGTTCTCAGAGGATCCTGCAGGTGAAGAAGCCAGATGGGGAGGTCCTGGGCTAGCGTGGTTACAAGTGGTCTGCGGTTGTGACGCCGGTTGGACGTACTGCCAAATTCTCAGGCAACATCTCTGGTGAACATTCAGCTCCCTCAAAACTTGAAACATCTGTGGCATTGTGTTGTGGGATAAAGCTGCACAATTCAAGATTGGCATTTTTTTGGTCTCCAGCACAAGATGTACCTGTGTAATGATCATGCTGTTTAATCAGCTTGTTGATACGCCACACTTGTCAGGTGGATGGATTATTTTGGCAAAGAAGTAATGCTCACTAACAGGGATGTAAACAAATTTCTGACCAAATTCAAGAGAAATAAGCTTTTTGTGCGTATGGAACATTTCTGGGATCTTTTATTTCCGCTCATGAAGCATGGGACCAACACTTTACGTGTTGCGTTTATGTTTTTGTATTCAGAACCCTTGACTTTTTCCATATAATGTTACGTTACAGCCTTATTCTAGAATGGATTAAATGAAAACAATCCTCAGCAATCTAAACACAATACCCCATAATGACATCACAATACCCCATAATGACATCACAATACCCTCTAATGACATCACAACACCCCATAATGACATCTCAATACCCCATAATGACATCACAATACCCCATAATGACATCACAATACCCTCTAATGACATCACAATACCCCATAATGACATCTCAATACCCCATAATGACATCACAATACCCTCTAATGACATCACAATACCCCATAATGACATCTCAATACCCCATAATGACATCACAATACCCCCTAATGACATCACAAAACAGGTTTTTAGAATTTTTTCCAAATTATTAAAATAAAAACAGAAATACTTTATTTACGTAAGTATTCAGACCCTTTGCTATGAGACTCGAAATTGAGCTCAGGTGCATCCTGTTTCCATTGATCATCCTTGAGATGTTTCAGCAACTTGATTGGAGTCCATCTGTGGCAAATTCAATTGATTGGACATGATTTGGAAAGGCACACACCTGTCTATATAAGGTCCCACTGTTGACAGTGCATGTCAGAGCAAGAACCAAGCCATGATGTCGAAGGAATTATCCGTACAGCTTCGAGACAGGATCGTGTCGAGGCACAGATCTTGGGAAGGGTATCAAAAAATTAGAACCACCAAGACTCTTCCTAGAGCTGGCCGCCCGGCCAAACTGAGCAATCGGGGGAGAAGGGCCTTGGTCAGGGAGGGAACCAAGAATCTAATGGTCACTCTGACAGAGCTCTAGAGTTCCTCTGTGGAGATGGGAGAACCTTCCAGAAGGACAACCATCTCTGCAGCACTCCACCAATCATACCAATTATTGTAGTGGCCAGACGGAAGCCACTCCTCAGTAAAAGGCACATGACAGCCTACTTGGAGTTTGCCAAAAGGCAAGATTATCTGGTCTGATGAAAGCAAGATTGAATTCTTTGGCCTGAATGCCAAGCGTCACCTCTGGAGGAAACCTGGCACCATCCCTGCGGTGAAGCATGGTGGGGGCAGCATCATGCTGTGGGGGTGTTATTCAGCGGCAGGGACTGGGAGACTAGTCAGGATCGAGGCAAAGATGAACAGAGCAAAGTACAGAGAGATCCTTGATGAACACCTGCTCAAGAGCGCTCAGGTCCTCAGACTGGGGTGAAGGTTCACCTTCCAACAGGACAATGACCCTAAGCACACAGCCAAGACAATGCAGGAGTGGCTTCGGGACAAGTCTCTGAATATCCTTGAGTGGCCCAGCCAGAGCCCGGACATGAACCCAATCGAACATCTCTGGAGAGACCTGAAAATAGATATGCAGCAACGCTCCCCATCCAACCTGACAGAGCTTGAGAGGATCTGCAGAGAAGAATGGGTGAAACTCCCCAAATACAGGTGTGCCAAGCTTGTAGCATCTTACCCAAGAAGACTCGAGGCTGTAATCGCTGCCAAAGGTGCTTCAACAAAGTTCTGAGTATCTGAAGAATCTGAATACTTTTAATAAATTAGCAAACAATTCTTAAAACCTGTTTTTGCTTTGTCATTATGGGGTATTTTATGTAGATTGATTAGGGGGGAAAACTATGTAATCAATTTTAGGCTGAAACGTAACAAAATGTGGAAAAAGTCAAGTGGTCTGAATATTTTTCAAAGGCACTGAACATACCGGTGTGTGTGTATATGTACTGTAATTGTTTGTTTGTTCTAAACACTGTAAATCTCTCAGGAGATCCAGAACACTGCAGGACGTGGGTTTGTTTGTTCTAAACACTGGAAATCTCTCAGGAGATCCAGAACACTGCAGGACGTGGGTTTGTTTGTTCTAAACACTGGAAATCTCTCAGGAGATCCAGAACACTGCAGGACGTGGGTTTGTTTGTTCTAAACACTGGAAATCTCTCAGGAGATCCAGAACACTGCAGGACGTGGGTTTGTTTTGTAACGTTCGTCTAATTCCTCCTCCTCAGATGAGGAGGAGCATGGATCGGACCAACACGCAGCGAGGTATGAAGACATGAATGAATTTATAAACAAGACGAACACTGACACGAAATACACTTGAATAACTACAAAACAACAAAACGACGTAGACAGACCTGAACATGAGAACTTACAAAAACACGAAGAACGCACGAACAGGAACAGACTAACCAAACGAACGAAAACGAAACAGTCCCGTGTGGTGTAACAGACACAAACACGGAAGACAATCACCCACAAACAAACAGTGAGAACAGCCTACCTTAATATGGTTCTCAATCAGAGGAAACGTCAAACACCTGCCTCTAATTGAGAACCATATCAGGCAACACATTTAACCCAACATAGAAACACATAACATAGAATGCCCACCCCAACTCACGCCCTGACCAACTAAACACATACAAAAACAAGGAAAACAGGTCAGGAACGTGACAGAACCCCCCCCTCAAGGTGCGAACTCCGGGCGCACCACCTAAAGTCTAGGGGAGGGTCTGGGTGGGCATCTGTACGCGGTGGCGGCTCCGGCGCAGGACGAGGACACCACTCCACCATTGTCTTTGTCCCCCTCCTTAGCGTCCCCAGAGTGGCGACCCTCGCCCCCGACCATGGTCCAGGAACCTTCACCAAGGCCCCTCCTAAATGGAGACAACTCAGGACAGAGAGGTAGCTCAGGACAGAGAGATAGCCCAGGACAGAGAGGTAGCTCAGGACAGAGAGGTAGCTCAGGACAGAGGGGTAGCTCAGGACAGAGGGGCAGCTCAGGACAGAGGGGCAGCTCAGGACAGAGGGGCAACTCCGGACTGAAGGACAGCTCCGGACAGAGAGACAGCTCTGGACTGAATGGTTGCTCCGGACTAGATGCAGCTCATGACTGGAGGGCAGCTCATGACTGGAGGGCAGCTCATGACTGGAGGGCAGCTCATGACTGGAGGGCAGCTCATGACTGGAGGAAGGCTCTGGCTGCTCCTGTCTGGCGGAAGGCTCTGGCTGCTCCTGTCTGGCGGAAGGCTCTGGCGGCTCCTGTCTGGCGGAAGGCTCTAGCGGCTCCTGTCTGGCGGAAGGCTCTAGCGGCTCCTGTCTGGCGGACGGCTCTAGCGGCTCCTGTCTGGCGGACGGCTCTAGCGGCTCCTGTCTGGCGGACGGCTCTAGCGGCTCCTGTCTGACGGACGGCTCTGAAGGCTCAGGACAGACGGGCGGCTTTGAAGGCTCAGGACAGACGGGCGGCTTTGAAGGCTCAGGACAGACGGGCGGCTTTGAAGGCTCAGGACAGACGGGCGGCTTTGAAGGCTCAGGACAGACGGGCAGTTCAGGCGCCGCTGGGCAGACGGCAGACTCTGGCCGGCTGAGACGCACTGTAGGCCTGGTGCGTGGTGCCGGAACTGGAGGTACCGGGTTAAGGACACGCACCTCATGGCTAGTGCAGGGAGCAGCAACAGGACGCACAGGACTCTGGAGACGCACAGGAGGCTTGGTGCGTGGTGCCGGAACTGGTGGTACCGGGGCTGGAGACACGCACCATGGAGCTAGTGCGTGGAGGAGGAACAGGGCTCTGGAGACGCACAGAAGGCTTGGTGCGTGGTGCCGGAACTGGTGGTACCGGGCTGGAGACACGCACCATAGGGCGAGTGCGTGGAGGAGGAACAGGGCTCTGGAGACACACTGGAAGCCTGGTGCGTGGTGTAGGCACTGGTGGTACTGGGCTGGGATGGGGAGGTGGCGCCGGATATACCGGACCATGCAGGCGTACTGGCTCCCTTGAGCACCGAGCCTGCCCAACCTTACCTGGTTGTATACTCCCCGTAGCCCGACCAGTGCGGGGAGGTGGAATAACCCGCACTGGGCTGTGTAGGCGAACCGGGGACACCATGCGTAAGGCTGGTGCCATGTATGCCGGCCCGAGGAGACGCACTGGAAACCAGACGCGTTGAGCCGGCTTCATGGCACCTGGCTCAATGCCCAATCTAGCCCTGCCAGTGCGGGGAGGTCGAATAACCCGCACCGGGCTATGCACACGTACAGGAGACACCATGCGCTCTACCGCATAACACGGTGTCTGCCCGTACTCTCGCACTCCACGGTAAGCATAGGGAGTTGGCGCAGGTCTCCTACCTGACTTCGCCACACTCCCTTTTAGCCCCCCCCCCCCCAATACATTTTTGGGCTTGACTCTCCGGCTTCCAGCCTCGCTTACGTGCTGCCTCCTCATACCACCGCTCCTGGGCTTTAGCTGCCTCCTTCTTCTCCCGAGAGCGGCGATTCTCTCCAACCTTAGCCCAGGGTCCTTTTCCCTCCAAAATGTCCTCCCATGTCCAGGAGTCCTGTGTAAATGGCCTCTGCTGTCGCTGCTGCCTGTTACCCCGCTGCTTGATCCTTTGTTGGTGGGTGATTCTGTAACGTTTGTCTAATTCCTCCTCCTCGGATGAGGAGGAGCATGGATCGGACCAACACGCAGCGAGGTATGAAGACATGAATGAATTTATAAACAAGACGAACACTGACATGAAATACACTTGAATAACTACAAAACAACAAAACGACGTAGACAGACCTGAACATGAGAACTTACAAAAACACGAAGAACGCACGAACAGGAACAGACTAACCAAACAAACGAAAACGAAACAGTCCCGTGTGGTGTAACAGATACGAACACGGAAGACAATCACCCACAAACAAACAGTGAGAACAGCCTACCTTAATATGGTTCTCAATCAGAGGAAACGTCAAACACCTGCCTCTAATTGAGAACCATATCAGGCAACACATTTAACCCAACATAGAAACACATAACATAGAATGCCCACCCCAACTCACGCCCTGACCAACTAAACACATACAAAAACAAGGAAAACAGGTCAGGAACGTGACATGTTTGTTCTAAACACTGGAAATCTCTCAGGAGATCCAGAACACTGCAGGACGTGGGTTTGTTTGAACAGGTATCACTTCATATACCAGATCTCTGACTTCCAAAAATAGAACACACTGACATGGTTGTGGTCCATTGATTTATGTAGAAACTTCTGTCATCGCCAGCATACCTGTATAGTATCACAGTCTCTGTCCTTGTCATGTATCTGTACAATATCACAATGTATGAACCAATCCCTGTCATGTAGATGATGGATTGACTACTACATCTCCCTCAGGGTCTGTGTGTGTGTGTGTATATATATATATACAGTACCAGTCAAAAGTGTGGACAAACTTACTCATTCAAGGGTTTTTATTAATTTAAAAAATAATCTACATTGTAGAATAATAGTGAAGACATCAAAACTATGAAATAACACATTTGGAATCATGTAGTAACCAAATAACTCTTAAACAAATCAAAATATATGTTATATTTTAAATTCTTCAAAGTAGCCACCCTTAGCCTTGATGACAGCTTTCCACACTCTTGGTATTCTCTCAACCAGCTTCATGAGGAATGCTTTTCCAACAGTCTTGAAGGATACTTATGTTGAGCGCTTATTGGCTGCTTTTCCTTCACTCTGTGGTACAACTCATCACAAACCATCTCAATGGGGTTGAGGTGGGGTGATTGTGGAGGCCAGGTCATCTGATGCAGCACTCCATTGTCATGGAAATTCTTACACAGGGACACTCGAAGTCAATCTTAAATGAATCATTGTTTATTGTCAATGCACTAGAGAGGTTCCAACCAACTCAATGCACCATAGTACACATGTCAATCAGGGGCTCTGCTGGGGTAGTCCCAGTCAATGCACCATAGTACACATGTCAATCAGGGGCTCTGCTGGGGCAGTCCCAGCTCAATGCACCATAGTACACATGTCAATCAGGGGCTCTGCTGGGGCAGTCCCAGCTCAATGGACCATAGTACACATGTCAATCAGGGGCTCTGCTGGGGCAGTCCCAGCTCAATGCACCATAGTACACATGTCAATCAGGGGCTCTGCTGGGGCAGTCCCAGCTCAATGCACCATAGTACACATGTCAACCAGGGGCTCTGCTGGGGCAGTCCCAGCTCAATGCACCATAGTACACATGTCAATCAGGGGCTCTGCTGGGGCAGTCGCAACAGTTGTCCTATATACAGCTATACACAGACAAGTTATATTTGCATTATTTAGCATAATTAATTATTCATTAACGTTTTGTTTCATTCATGTGACAGACCAATACTGTTTCATAACATGTGACAGACCAACACTGGTTCTTAACATGTGACAGACCAATACTGGTTCTTAACATGACAGACCAATACTGGTTCATAACATGTGACAGATCAATACTGGTTCTTAACATGTGACAGACCAATACTGGTTCTTAACATGACAGACCAATACTGGTTCATAACATGTGACAGATCAATACTGGTTCATAACATGTGACAGACCAATACTGGTTCATAACATGTGACAGATCAATACTGGTTCTTAACATGTGACAGACCAATACTGGTTCATAACATGTGACAGACCAATACTGTTTCATAACATGTGACAGACCAACACTGGTTCATAACATGTGACAGACCAATACTGGTTCATAACATGTGACAGACCAATACTGGCTCAAAACATGTGACAGACCAACACCTCACGAGGCTTCTTCTCTCCAAGCTGAGACCTTGTAACTGAGATATCTTTCGTTTGTTCTCAAAACAAGGTCTGGGCATACTGCCAAATTGCAGCTACTGATAAGTAAGGATTCGTTAAATCAGTCACTTGCATGAACACAGAAATTGGTTATTAGAACAGCACATTAATATAATACAGAAATGTGTTATAAGAAAAGCACAAACATTACATTTCCCATTACACCATCACCCTCCTTCTTGGTCAAATAGCCCGTACGTAGCCTGGAGGTGGGTTTTGGGTCATTGTCCTGTTGAAAAACAAATGATAGTCCCACTAAGCGCAAACCAGATGGGATGCCATGTTTCTACAGAATGCTGTGGTAGCCATGCTGGTTAAATCACTGACAGTGTCACCAGCAAAGCACCACCACACCTCCTCCTCCATGCTTCACGGTGGGAACCACACAATGAGGAGATCATCCGTTCACCTACTCTGCGTCTCACAAAGACACGGCGGTTGGAATCAAAAACCTCAAATTTGGACTCATCAGACCAAAGGACAGATTTCCACCGGTCTAATGTCCATTGCTCGTGTTTCTTGGACCAAGCAAGTCACTTTTTCTTATTGGTGTCCTTTAGTAGTGGATTCTTTTCAGCAATTCAACCACGAAGGCCTGATTCACACATTCTTCTCTGAACAGTTGATGTTGACATGTGTCTGTTACTTGAAATCTGTGAAGCATTTATTTGGGCTGCAATCTGAGGTGCAGTTAACTCTAATTAACTTATCCTCTGCAGCAGAAGTAACGTTGGCCCTTCCATTCTTGTGGCGGTCCTCATGAGAACCAGTTTCATCATAGCGCTTGATGGTTTTTGCGACTGTACTTGAAGAAACTTTGTAAGTTCTTGAAATTTTCTGCATTGACTGACCTTCATGTCTTAAAGTAATGATGGACTGTCTTTCTCTGTGTTTATTTGAGCTGATCTTACAATAATATGGACTTGGTCTTTTACCAAATAGGGCTATTTTCTGTATACCTCCACTACCTTGTCACAACACAAGTGATTGGCTCAAACACATTCCACAAATTAACTTTTAACAAGGCACACCTGTTAATTGAAATGCATTCCAGATGACTACTTTATGAAGCTGGTTGAGAGAATGCCAAGAGTGTGCAAAGCTGTCATCGAGGCAAAGTGTGGCTCCTTTGAAGAATCTCAAATATACACTGCTCAAAAAAATAAAGGGAACACTTAAACAACACAATGTAACTCCAAGTCAATCACACTTCTGTGAAATCAAACTGTCCACTTAGGAAGCAACACTGATTGACAATAAATTTCACATGCTGTTGTGCAAATGGAATAGACAAAAGGTGGAAATTATAGGCAATTAGCAAGACACCCCCAATAAAGGAGTGATTCTGCAGGTGGTGACCACAGACCACTTCTCAGTTCCTATGCTTCCTGGCTGATGTTTTGGTCACTTTTGAATGCTGGCGGTGCTCTCACTCTAGTGGTAGCATGAGACGGAGTCTACAACCCACACAAGTGGCTCAGGTAGTGCAGTTCATCCAGGATGGCACATCAATGCGAGCTGTGGCAAAAAGGTTTGCTGTGTCTGTCAGCGTAGTGTCCAGAGCATGGAGGCGCTACCAGGAGACAGGCCAGTACATCAGGAGACGTGGAGGAGGCCGTAGGAGGGCAACAACCCAGCAGCAGGACCGCTACCTCCGCCTTTGTGCAAGGAGGATCAGGAGGAGCACTGCCAGCGCCCTGCAAAATGACCTCCAGCAGGCCACAAATGTGCATGTGTCTGCTCAAACGGTCAGAAACAGACTCCATGAGGGTGGTATGAGGGCCCGACGTCCACAGGTGGGGGTTGTGCTTACAGCCCAACACCGTGCAGGACGTTTGGCATTTGCCAGAAAACACCAAGATTGGCAAATTCGCCACTGGCGCCCTGTGCTCTTCACAGATGAAAGCAGGTTCACACTGAGCACATGAGCACATGTGACAGACGTGACAGAGTCTGGAGACGCCGTGGAGAACGTTCTGCTGCCTGCAACATCCTCCAGCATGACCGGTTTGGCGATGGGTCAGTCATGGTGTGGGGTGGCATTTCTTTGTGGGGCCGCACAGCCCTCCATGTGCTCGCCAGAGGTAGCCTGACTGCCAATAGGTACCGAGATGAGATCCTCAGACCCCTTGTGAGACCATATGCTGACACATGCACATTTGTGGCCTGCTGGAGGTCATTTTGCAGGGCTCTGGCAGTGCACCTCCTTGCACAAAGGCGGAGGTAGCGGTCCTGCTGCTGGGTTGTTGCCCTCCTACGGCCTCCTCCACGTCTCCTGATGTACTGGCCTGTCTCCTGGTAGCGCCTCCATGCTCTGGACACTACGCTGACAGACACAGCAAACCTTTTTGCCACAGCTCGCATTGATGTGCCATCCTGGATGAACTGCACTACCTGAGCCACTTGTGTGGGTTGTAGACTCCGTCTCATGCTACCACTAGAATGAGAGCACCGCCAGCATTCAAAAGTGACCAAAACATCAGCCAGGAAGCATAGGAACTGAGAAGTGGTCTGTGGTCACCACCTGCAGAATCACTCCTTTTTTGGGGGTGTCTTGCTAATTGCCTATAATTTCCACCTTTTGTCTATTCCATTTGCACAACAGCATGTGAAATTTATTGTCAATCAGTGTTGCTTCCTAAGTGGACAGTTTGATTTCACAGAAGTGTGATTGACTTGGAGTTACATTGTGTTGTTTAAGTGTTCCCTTTATTTTTTTGAGCACTGTAAAATATATTTTGTTCAACACTTTTTTTTGGTTACTACATGATTCCATATGTGTTCTTTCATAGTTTTGATGTCTTCACTATTATTCTACAATGTAGAAGATAGTACAAATAATGAAAAACCCTTGAATGAGTAGGTGTGTACAAACTTTTGACTGGTACTGTGTACATACAGTGTGTGTGGGGGGGGGGGGGGCTCCTGATGACTGTGTCACTGATCGAACACAGACGACGTCCCCTGCAATGTTTGTGCATCATAATAAATGTGTTTCTCCTTTTCCAGGAACTAAACACTGGCAAAGATTGCATCCAGGGTGCTGGGACAGTAGTTCAGCTGAAATCTGCATCTTGGAGTATATTGACTGTTCAATGTTAAATGTTCTCATCGTTTTTTGAATGCTGAGATGAGAGAGAGTTTTAATCTTGGAGGAACAGAGGAGGCCAGAGGAAAGAGGAGGAGGCCAGAGATGAGAGGAGGCCAGAGATGAGAGGAGGCCAGAGATGAGAGGAGGCCAGAGATGAGAGGAGGCCAGAGATGAGAGGAGGCCAGATACAGTGGCTTGCGAAAGTAATCACCCCCTTGGCATTTTTCCTATTTTGTTGCCTTACAACCTGGAATTAGAATAGATTTTTGTGGGGGTTGTATCATTTGATTGACACAACATGACTACCACTGAAGATGCAAAATATTTTTTATTGTGAAACAAACAAGAAATAAGACAAAAACACAGAACTTGAGCGTGCATAACTATCCCCCCCCCCCAAAGTCAATACATTGTAGAACCACCTTTTGCAGCAATTACAGCTGCAAGTCTCTTGGGGTTTGTCTCTATAAGCTTGGCACATCTAGCCACTGGGATTTTTGCCCATTCCTCAAGGCAAACTGTTCCAGCTCCTTTAAGTTGTTGGGTTTGCACCAGACATAGCGTTTTCCTTGATGGCCAAAAAGCTCAATTTTAGTTTCATCTGACCAGAGTACCTTCTTCCATATGTTTGGGGAGTCTCCCACATGCATTTTGGCGAACACCAAACGTGTTTGCTTATTTTTTTCTTTAAGCAATGGCTTTTTTCTGGCCACTCTTCCGTAAAGCCCAGCTCTGTGGAGTGTACGGCTTAAAGTGGTCCTATGGACAGATACTCCAATCTCCGCTATGGAGCTTTGCAGCTCCTTCAGGGTTATCTTTGGTCTCATTGTTACCTCTCTGATTAATGCCTTCCTTGCCTGATCTGTGAGTTTTGGTGGGCGGCCTTCTCTTGCCAGGTTTGTTGTGGTGCCATATCCTTTCCATTTTTAATAATGGATTTAATAGTGCTCCTTGGGATGTTAAAAGTTTCGGATATTATTTTATAACCTATCCCTGATCTGTACTTCTCCACAACTTTGTTCCTGACCGGTTTGTAGAGCTCCCTGGTCTTTATGGTGGTGCGCCTTGCTTAGTGGTGCCCCTTGCTTAGTGGTGTTGCAGACTCTGGGGCCTTTCAGAACAGGTGTAGAAATACTGAGATCATGTGACAGATCATGTGACACTGAGATTGCACACAGGTGGACTTTATGTAAATAATGATGTGACTTCTGAAGGTAATTGGTTGCACCAGATCTGATTTAGGGGCTTCATAGCAAAGGGGGTGAATACATATGCATGCATCACTTTTCCATTGTATTTCTTTTTTATTTCTTTATCAAGTTATTTTTTTTAATTTAACTTCACCAATTTTGGACTATTTTGTGTATGTCCATTACATGAAATCCAAATAAAAATAAATGTAAATTACAGGTTGTAATGCAACAGAGAACCCAGGGCTTGAGACAGAAGACACTCACTCACTCACACACACACACACACACACACACACACACACACACACACACACACACACACACACACACACACACACACACACACACACACACACACACACACACACACACACACACACACACACACACACACACACACACTTGAAACTTGTGAGAGACGCCAGCCAGCCAGAGAATCCACGGAATGAGAGTGAAGGCAGCAAGACGCTGTGCCTCCCCCATCTTCCCTCCTTTCCTTCCCTCCTCCTTCTCCTCCTCCTCTCCCACCTCCCCTCCAACTCTTTGAGTCAGTCACGGCTGTCAGGCAGCATCAGAGGGTTTAATGGCAGAAGTCCATTGTGACTAGCAGTCTCCTGGGCTGATCCAGCAAATCACAGAATGAGTGTTCCAAACAAGAAAACCCTGATCCCCTAATCCTGAAAAATGCAGAGATGGAGGGAGGGAAGGAGAGATGGAGGGAGAGAAGGAGAGATCGAGGGAGGGAAGGAGAGATGGAGGGGAAGGATAGATGGAGGGAAAGAAGGAGAGTTGGAGGGAGGGAAGGAGAGATGGAGGGAGAGAAGGAGAGATGGAGGGAGGGAAGGAGAGATGGAGGGAGGGAAGGAGAGATGCAGGGAGAGAAGGAGAGATGGAGGGAGAGAAGGAGAGATGGAAGTGGGAGGATAGATGGAGGGAGAGAAGGAGAGATGGAGGGAGGGAAGGAGAGATGGAGGGAGAGAAGGAGAGATAGAGGGAGGGAAGGAGAGATGGAGGGAGGGAAGGAGAGATGGAGGGAGAGAAGGAGAGATGGAGGGAGGGAAGGAGAGATGCAGGGAGAGAAGGAGAGATGGAGGGAGAGAAGGAGAGATGGAGGGAGGGAAGGAGAGATGGAGGGGGGAGGATAGATGGAGGAAGAGATGGAGAGATGGAGGGGGAAGGAGAGATGGAGGGCAGAAAGAGAGTTGGAGGGGGAGGAGAGATGGATGGAGAGAAGGAGAGATGGAGGGGGAAGGAGAGTTGGAGGGTGAGGAGAGATGGAGGGGGGAAGGAGAGATGGAGGGGAGAAGGAGAGTTGGAGGGGGAGGGGAGATGGAGGAAGAGAAGGAGAGATGGAGGGGGAAGGAGAGTTGGAGGGTGAGGAGAGATGGAGGGGGGAAGGAGAGATGGAGGGGGATGAGAGATGGAGGGAGGGAAGGAGAGATGGAGGCAGGGAGGGGGAAGGAGAGATAGAGGGAGAGAAAGAGAACTAGAGGGAGGGAAGGAGAGAGGAACGGAGGGATGGAGGGATGAAGACCAGGCTAGTCTCCGCAGGAAGGCATGGGAATCAGATAAACATCTCTAATTCTGGAAGAGGAAGTATTTCCACCTAGTGGGCGTGTCTAGTGGGGGTGTCTAGTGGGGGTGTCTAGTGGGGGTGTCTAGTGGGGGTGTCTAGTGGGGGTGTCTAGTGGGGGTGTCTAGTGGGGGTGTCTAGTGGGTGTGTCTAGTGGGGGTGTCTAGTGGGGGTGTCTAGTGGGTGTGTCTAGTGGGGGTGTCTAGTGGGGGTGTCTAGTGGGGGTGTATAGTGGGGGTGTCTAGTGGGTGTGTCTAGTGGGGGTGTCTAGTGGGGGTGTCTAGTGGGGGTGTCTAGTGGGGGTGCCTAGTGGGGGTGCCTAGTGGGGGTGCC
This sequence comes from Salvelinus namaycush, assembly GCF_016432855.1. Classification (NCBI taxonomy): domain Eukaryota; kingdom Metazoa; phylum Chordata; class Actinopteri; order Salmoniformes; family Salmonidae; genus Salvelinus; species Salvelinus namaycush. The sequence continues at coordinate 18,257 of NW_024058056.1, forward strand.
TAGTGGGGGTGTCTAGTGGGGGTGCCTAGTGGGTGTGTGTGCCATTGGCATTGAATGTTAGCCCTCCTCCTACAACAACAACAAAACTACTTGTGGAATAACAAGAGCAACACTGCACTCATTTTAAATGACTGTTATTTGCACAGCATTACTCTGTCCCAAACTACTTACACATCTATGTAGTACTGTAACGCTGCAGTAACTCTGTAGTACTAATCCCTGTAAAGCTGCAGTAACTCTGTAGTACTAATCACTGTAAAGCTGCAGTAACTCTGTAGTACTAATCACTGTAAAGCTGCAGTAACTCTGTAGTACTAATCACTGTAAAGCTGCAGTAACTCTGTAGTACTAATCACTGTAAAGCTGCAGTAACTCTGTAATACTAATCACTGTAAAGCTGCAGTAACCCCGTAGTACTAATCCCTGTAAAGCTGCAGTAACTCTGTAGTACTAATCACTGTAAAGCTGCAGTAACTCTGTAGTACTAATCACTGTAAAGCTGTATTAACTCTGTAGTACTAATCACTGTAAAGCTGTATTAACTCTATGTAGTACTAATCACTGTAAAGCTGCAGTAACTCTGTGGTACTAATCACTGTAAAGCTGCAGTAACTCTGTAGTACTAATCACTGTAAAGCTGCAGTAACTCTATGTAGTACTAATTACTGTAAAGTTGTACTAACTCTGTGTGTAGTACTAATCACTGTAAAGCTGCAGTAACTCTGTATTACTAATCACTGTAAAGCTGTAGTAACTCTGTAGTACTAATCACTGTAAAGCTGCAGTAACTCTGTAGTACTAATCACTGTAAAGCTGCAGTAACTCTGTAGTACTAATCACTGTAAAGCTGTATTAACTCTGTAGTATTAATCACTGTAAAGCTGTATTAACTATATGTAGTACTAATCACTGTAAAGCTGCAGTAACTCTGTGGTACTAATCACTGTAAAGCTGCAGTAACTCTGTAGTACTAATCACTGTAAAGCTGCAGTAACTCTATGTAGTACTAATTACTGTAAAGTTGTACTAACTCTGTGTGTAGTACTAATCACTGTAAAGCTGCAGTAACTCTGTATTACTAATCACTGTAAAGCTGTAGTAACTCTGTAGTACTAATCACTGTAAAGCTGCAGTAACTCTGTAGTACTAATCACTGTAAAGCTGCAGTAACTCTGTAGTACTAATCACTGTAAAGCTGCAGTAACTCTGTAGTACTAATCACTGTAAAGCTGCAGTAACTCTGTATTACTAATCACTGTAAAGCTGTAGTAACTCTGTAGTACTAATCAATCAATCAAGTTTATTTTATATAGCCCTTCGTACATCAGCTAATATCTCGAAGTGCTGTACAGAAACCCAGCCTAAAACCCCAAACAGCAAGCAATGCAAGCAATGTAGAAGCACGGTGGCTAGGAAAAACTCCCTAGAAAGGCCAAAACCTAGGAAGAAACCTAGAGAGGAACCAGGCTATGAGGGGTGGCCAGTCCTCTTCTGGCTGTGCCGGGTGGAGATTATAACAGAACATGGCCAAGATGTTCAAAATGTTCATAAATGACAAGCATGGTCAAATAATAATCAGGAATAAATGTCAGTTGGCTTTTCATAGCCGATCATTAAGAGTTGAAAACAGCAGGTCTGGGACAGGTAGGGGTTCCATAACCGCAGGCAGAACAGTTGAAACTGGGACAGCAGCAAGGCCAGGTGGACTGGGGACAGCAAGGAGTCATCATGCCCGGTAGTCCTGACGTATGGTCCTAGGGCTCAGTTCCTCCGAGAGAGAGAAAGAAAGAGAGAAGGAGAGAATTAGAGAGAGCCAAGATGTTCAAAATGTTCATAAATGACAAGCATGGTCAAATAATAATCAGGAATAAATGTCAGTTGGCTTTTCATAGCCGATCATTAAGAGTTGAAAACAGCAGGTCTGGGACAGGTAGGGGTTCCATAACTGCAGGCAGAACAGTTGAAACTGGAACAGCAGCAAGGCCAGGTGGACTGGGGACAGCAAGGAGTCATCATGCCCAGTAGTCCTGACGTATGGTCCTAGGGCTCAGGTCCTCCGAGAGAGAGAAAGAAAGAGAGAAGGAGAGAATTAGAGAGAGCATACTTAAATTCACACAGGACACTGGATAAGACAGGAGAAGTACTCCAGATATAACCAACTGGCCCTAGCCCCCCGACACAAACTACTGCAGCATAAATACTGGAGGCTGAGACAGGAGGGGTCAGGAGACACTGTGGCCCCATCCGATGATACCCCAGGACAGGGCCAAACAGGAAGGATATAACCCCACCCACTTTGCCAAAGCACAGCCCCCGCACCACTAGAGGGATATCTTCAGCCACCAACTTACAATCCTGAGACAAGGCCGAGTATAGCCCACAAAGATCTCCACCACAGCACAAACCAAGGGGGGGCGCCAACCCAGACAGGAAGATCACGTCAGTAACTCAACCCACTCAAGTGACGCACCCCTACTAGGGACGGCATGAAAGAGCACCAGTAAGCCAGTGACTCAGCCCCTGTAATAGGGTTAGAGGTAGAGAATCCCAGTGGTGGGGAACCGGCCAGGCAGAGACAGCAAGGGCGGTTCGTTGCTCCAGAGCCTTTCCGTTCACCTTCACACTCCTGGGCCAGACTACACTCAATCATATGACCTACTGAAGAGATAAGTCTTCAGTAAAGACTTAAAGGTTGAGACCGAGTCTGCGTCTCTCACATGGGTAGGCAGACCATTCCATAAAAATGGAGATCTATAGGAGAAAGCCCTGCCTCCAGCTGTTTGCTTAGAAATTCTAGGGACAATTAGAAGGCCTGCGTCTTGTGACCGTAGCGTACGTGTAGGTATGTACGGCAGGACCAACTCGGAAAGATAGGTAGGAGCAAGCCCATGTAACGCTTTATAGGTTAACAGTAAAACCTTGAAATCAGCCCTTGCCTTAACAGGAAGCCAGTGTAGGGAAGCTAGCACTGGAGTAATATGATCAAATTTCTTGGTTCTAGTCAGGATTCTAGCAGCCGTATTTAGCACTAACTGAAGTTTATTTAGTGCTTTATCCGGGTAGCCGGAAAGTAGAGCATTGCAGTAGTCTAGCCTAGAAGTAACAAATGCATGGATTAATTTTTCTGCATCATTTTTGGACAGAAAATTTCTGATTTTTGCAATGTTACGTAGATGGAAAAAAGCTGTCCTTGAAACAGTCTTGATATGTTCGTCAAAAGAGAGATCAGGGTCAAGAGTAACGCCGAGGTCCTTCACAGTTTTATTTGAGACGACTTTACAACCATCAAGATTAATTGTCAGATTTAACAGAAGATCTCTTTGTTTCTTGGGACCTAGAACAAGCATCTCTGTTTTGTCCGAGTTTAAAAGTAGAACGTTTTCAGCCATCCACTTCCTTATGTCTGAAACACAGGCTTCTAGCGAGGGCAATTTTGGGGCTTCACCATGTTTCATTGAAATGTACAGCTGTGTGTCATCCGCATAGCAGTGAAAGTTAACATTATGTTTTCGAATAACATCCCCAAGAGGTAAAATATATAGTGAAAACAATAGTGGTCCTAAAACGGAACCTTGAGGAACACCGAAATGTACAGTTGATTTGTCAGAGGACAAACCATTCACAGAGACAAACTGATATCTTTCCGACAGATAAGATCTAAACCAGGCCAGAACTTGTCCGTGTAGACCAATTTGGGTTTCCAGTCTCTCCAAAAGAATGTGGTGATCGATGGTGTCAAAGGCAGCACTAAGGTCTAGTAGCACGAGGACAGATGCAGAGCCTCGGTCTGACGCCATTAAAAGGTCATTTACCACCTTCACAAGTGCAGTCTCAGTGCTATGATGGGGTCTAAAACCAGACTGAAGCATTTCGTATACATTGGTTGTCTTCAGGAAGGCAGTGAGTTGCTGCGCAACAGCTTTTCTAAAATTTTTGAGAGGAATGGAAGATTCGATATAGGCCGATAGTTTTTTATATTTTCCGGGTCAAGGTTTGGCTTTTTCAAGAGAGGCTTTATTACTGCCACTTTTAGTGAGTTTGGTACACATCCGGTGGTTAGAGAGCCGTTTATTATGTTCAACATAGGAGGGCCAAGCACAGGAGGCAGCTCTTTCAGTAGTTTAGTAGGAATAGGATCCAGTATGCAGCTTGAAGGTTTAGAGGCCATGATTATTTTCATCATTGTGTCAAGAGATATAGTACTAAAACACTTAAGTGTCTCTCCCGATCCCAGGCCCTGGCAGAGCTGTGCAGATCCAGGACAGCTAAGCCCTGGAGGAATACGCAGATTTAAAGAGGAGTCCGTAATTTGCTTTCTAATGATCATGATCTTTTCCTCAAAGAAGTTCATGAATTTATTACTGCTGAAGTGAAAGCCATCCTCTCTTGGGGAATGCTGCTTTTTAGTTAGCTTTGCAGCAGTATCAAAAAGAAATTTTGGATTGTTCTTATTTTCCTCAATTAAGTTGGAAAAGTAGGATGATCGAGCAGCAGTGAGGGCTCTTCGATACTGCACGGTACTGTCTTTCCAAGCTAGTCGGAAGACTTCCAGTTTGGTGTGGCACCATTTCCGTTCCAATTTTCTGGAAGCTTGCTTCAGAGCTCGGGTATTTTCTGTATACCAGGGAGCTAGTTTCTTATGACAAATGTTTTTCGTTTTTAGGGGTGCAACTGCATCTAGGGTATTGCGCAAGGTTAAATTGAGTTCCTCAGTTAGGTGGTTAACTGATTTTTGTCCTCTGACGTCCTTGGGTAGGCAGAAGGAGTCTGGAAGGGCATCAAGGAATTTTTGTGTTGTCTGAGAATTTATAGCACGACTTTTGATGCTCCTTGGTTGGAGTCTGAGCAGATTATTTGTTGCGATTTCAAACGTAATAAAATGGTGGTCCGATAGTCCAGGATTATGAGGAAAAACATTAAGATCTACAACATTTATTCCATGGGACAAAACTAGGTCCAGAGTATGACTGTGGCAGTGAGTAGGTCCAGAGGTGAGGCCTCATTTAACACAGTAAATTCATCAGGCTTAAGCCATGTTTCAGTCAGGCCAATCACATCAAGATTGTGATCAGTGATTAGTTCATTGACTATAACTGCCTTTGAAGTGAGGGATCTAACATTAAGTAACCCTATTTTGAGATGTGAGGTATCACGATCTCTTTCAATAATGGCAGGAATGGAGGAGGTCTTTATCCTAATGAGATTGCTAAGGCGAACACCGCCATGTTTAGTTTTGCCCAACCTAGGTCGAGGCACAGACACAGTCTCAATGGGGATGGCTGAGCTGACTACACTGACTATGCTAGTGGCAGACTCCACTAAGCTGGCAGGTTGGCTAACAGCCTGCTGCCTGGCCTGCACCCTATTTCATTGTGGAGTTAGAGCCCTGTCTATGTTGGTAGATAAGATGAGAGCACCCCTCCAGCTAGGATGGAGTCCGTCACTCCTCAGCAGGTCAGGCTTGGTCCTGTTTGTGGGTGAGTCCCAGAAAGAGGGCCAATTATCTACAAATTCTATCTTTTGGGAGGGGCAGAAAACAGTTTTCAACCAGCGATTGAGTTGTGAGACTCTGCTGTAGAGCTCGTCACTCCCCCTAACTGGGAGGGGGCCAGAGACAATTACTCGATGCCGACACATCTTTCTAGCTAATTTACACGCTGAAGCTATGTTGCGCTTGGTGACCTCTGACTGTTTCATCCTAACATCGTTGGTGCCGACGTGGATAACAATATCTCTATACTCTCTACACTCGCAGGTTTTAGCTTTAGCCAGCACCATCTTCAGATTAGCCTTAACGTCGGTAGCCCTGCCACCTGGTAAACAGTGTATGATCGCTGGGTGATTCGTTTTAAGTCTAATACTGCGGGTAATGGAGTCGCCAATGACTAGGGTTTTCAATTTGTCAGAGCTAATGGTAACTCTATGTAATACTATTCACTGTAAAGCTGTATTAACTCTATGTAATACTATTCACTGTAAAGCTGCAGTAACTCTGTAGTACTAATCACTGTAAAGCTGCAGTAACTCTGTAGTACTAATCACTGTAAAGCTGCAGTAACTCTATGTAATACTAATCACTGTAAAGCTGCAGTAACTCTGTAGTACTAATCACTGTAAAGCTGCAGTAACTCTGTAGTACTAATCACTGTAAAGCTGCAGTAACTCTGTAGTACTAATCACTGTAAAGCTGCAGTAACTCTATGTAATACTAATCCCTGTAAAGCTGCAGTAACTCTGTAGTACTAATCCCTCTAAAGCTGCAGTAACTCTGTAGTACTAATCACTGTAAAGCTGCAGTAACTCTGTAGTACTAATCACTGTAAAGCTGTATTAACTCTGTAGTACTAATCACTGTAAAGCTGCAGTAACTCTGTAGTACTAATCACTGTAAAGCTGCAGTAACTCTGCAGTACTAATCCCTGTAAAGCTGCAGTAACTCTGTAGTACTAATCACTGTAAAGCTGCAGTAACTCTGTAGTACTCATCACTGTAAAGCTGCAGTAACTTGCCAATGCACCATGAGTGGTGGTTGAATGACTGAACCCTAACTCTGCTAGCCTCAGTCCTCCCCGCCTGGGTCTCCAGGCTTAACCCTCTCATCCTGACATCTGAAGGCAGATCACAGAAGCCCAGTTGAATTCCCTTTTATTGCTTTGCTTTCTCTAAGCCTAAGTCTCCACCTGCTAGGGTGAGTGGCCTGTCAGAAAGACTCTGACCCAAAACCTCCTGGGAGTCTTAGAGCTGTAGATCCTGTAGATGTATACGGGCCACTGGGAGTGTGTGTGTGTGTGTGTGTGTGTGTGTGTGTGTGTGTGTGTGTGTGTGTGTGTGTGTGAGTGAGTGAGTGAGTGAGTGAGTGAGTGAGTGAGTGAGTGAGTGAGTGAGTGAGTGAGTGAGTGAGTGAGTGAGTGAGTGAGTGAGTGAGTGAGTGAGTGAGTGAGTGAGTGAGTGAGTGTGTGAGTGTGTGAGTGTGTGAGTGTGTGAGTGTGTGAGTGAGTGAGTGAGAGAGAGAGAGAGAGAGAGATCAGGCCCGGTGCGAGGCATGGCTGCAGGGACAGCTTGAAGGCATTAAGGCCTGATGCAGCATGGATGTCTGCTAGTCACTCTTCTAGTGAGGCCTCCGCAACCTCCAACCTCTGACCTCCAACCGACACACATCTACAGTACGTACATGATACAGTACATACATCTACAACACACACACACACACACACACACACACACTGGCAAACTGACAGCATTTAAACACATTCAGTGCACAGATTTCAACATGGCTGGAACAAGACGATTGCTTTGTCTCGTCAGGATTGCATGGACTTCTGAGAATTTCAGAGGGATTTAACAGCTGCTGCATTCTCCAAATATGTCACTTTCCCCCTCACATATTGTCTCACTGCTGGGCTGAGTGGATGCCTTACTGCCTCAGATATAAACCACATATTGTCTCACTGCTGGGCTGAGTGGATGCCTTACTGCCTCAGATATAAACCACATATTGTCTCACTGCTGGGTTGAGGGGATGCCTTACTGCCTCAGATATAAACCACATATTGTCTCACTGCTGGGCTGAGGGGATGCCTTACTGCCTCAGATATAAACCACATATTGTCTCACTGCTGGGCTGAGGGGATGCCTTACTGCCTCAGATATAAACCATACAGCAAGGCCCACTGCTGGGCTGAGGGGATGCCTTACTGCCTCAGATATAAACCATAGAGCAAGGCCCACTGCTGGGCTGAGGAGATGCCTTATTGCCTCAGATATAAACCATAGAGCAAGGCCCACTGCTGGGCTGAGGGGATGCCTTACTGCCTCAGATATAAACCATAGAGCAAGGCCCACTGCTGGGCTGAGGGGATGCCTTACTGCCTCAGATATAAACCACATATTGTCTCACTGCTGGGCTGAGGGGATGCCTTACTGCCTCAGATATGAACCACATATTGTATCACTGCTGGGCTGAGTGGATGCCTTACTGCCTCAGATATAAACCACATATTGTCTCACTGCTGGGCTGAGTGGATGCCTTACTGCCTCAGATATAAACCATAGAGCAAGGCCCACTGCTGGGCTGAGGGGATGCCTTACTGTCTCAGATATAAACCATAGAGCAAGGCCCACTGCTGGGCTGAGTGGATGCCTTACTGCCTCAGATATAAACCATAGAGCAAGGCCCACTGCTGGGCTGAGTGGATGCCTTACTGCCTCAGATATAAACCATAGAGCAAGGCCCACTGCTGGGCTGAGTACCAGTCTCTTTAGCTAACATTCCACTCCTTGCCACTCCTTGTCATTGACCAGTGTTTGTGTGTGTGTGTGTGTGTGTGTGTGTGTGTGTGTGTGTGTGTGTGTGTGTGTGTGTGTGTGTGTGTGTGTGTGTGTGTGTGTGTGTGTGTGTGTGTGTGTGTGTGTGTGTGTGTGTGTGTGTGTGTGTGTGTGTGTGTCTGTGTGTGTGTGTGTCTGTGTCTGTGTGTGTCTGTGTGTGTGCCGGAATGTACTGTATGCTAGATGTTAGTTACCGGTAGTTAGAATTCCATCTGAGCAACGTCATAACTTTGACATGTTGTCATGACTGAGCAGTACAAGGTGTCAGGAGGGATATAATACCCCACCTTTCATTAGAGATGCCTGGCACTTACACACATAGCCTTTTTACATGATCCTGGCCAACTGAGTTTATAGAGCATCTCAGATCAGGTCCCCCAGTCCAGTCAACACAATGGAAAAGGCACAACTGATCTAAAAGGCAAAACATTAAGATAATAATATTAATAATAACAATAATGTAAAAGGCTAATAGAAGTGATCACTCCAACTCAGAGACGCTTGGTACAGTGAATATGGTCCCTGGCCCGTAATGTGCTGGCCCAGGTGATATCTTTCACATTGGCTTTTTCTGCACAGAACCAGCAACTAGAGTGGATGCATTAGCAGGTCGGCTCGGCTCAGGTCAGCACAGCATCGGCTCGGCTCAGGTCAACACAGCATCGGCTCGGCTCGGCTCAGGTCAACACAGCATCGGCTCGGCTCGGCTCAGGTCAACACAGCATCGGCTCGGCTCGGCTCAGGTCAACACAGCATCGGCTCGGCTCGGCTCAGGTCAACACAGCATCGGCTCGGCTCGGCTCAGGTCAGCACTGTATCGGCTCGGCTCGGCTCAGGTCAAGCATCGGCTCAGGTCAACTCAGCATCGGCTCGGCTCGGCTCAGGTCAGCATCGGCTCGGCTCAGCTCAGGTCAGCATCGGCTCGGCTCAGCTCAGGTCAGCATCGGCTCGGCTCAGCTCAGGTCAACACAGCATCGGCTCGGCTCGGCTCAGGTCAACACAGCATCGGCTCGGCTCGGCTCAGGTCAGCATCGGCTCGGCTCAGCTCAGGTCAGCATCGGCTCGGCTCAGCTCAGGTCAGCATCGGCTCGGCTCAGCTCAGGTCAGCATCGGCTCGGCTCAGCTCAGGTCAGCATCGGCTCGGCTCAGCTCAGGTCAGCATCGGCTCGGCTCGGCTCAGGTCAACACAGCATCGGCTCGGCTCGGCTCAGGTCAACACAGCATCGGCTCGGCTCGGCTCAGGTCAGCACAGCATCGGCTCGGCTTAGCTCAGGTCAACACAGCATCGGCTCAGGTCAACTCAGCATCGGCTCGGCTCGGCTCAGGTCAGCATCGGCTCGGCTCAGCTCAGGTCAGCATCGGCTCGGCTCGGCTCAGGTCAACACAGCATCGGCTCGGCTCGGCTCAGGTCAGCATCGGCTCAGCTCAGGTCAGCACAGCATCGGCTCGGCTCGGCTCAGCTCAGTAGTGTGAAAGGGTATTACACTGAACAAAAATTTAAACACAACCTGCAACAATTTCAAAGACTTTACTGAGTTACAGTTCATATGAGGAAATCAGTCAATTGAATTAAATTCATTAGGCCCTAAGCAATGGATTTCACATGACTGGGAATACAGACATGCATCTGTTGGTCACAGATACCTTAAAAAAAAGGTAGGGGCGTGGATCAGAGAACCAGTCAGTATCTGGTGTGACCACCATTTGCCTCATGCAGTGCCACCACACATGGAGGTGGCATATGGTAGAGAAATGAACATTAAATTATCTGGTAAAAGCTCTGGTGGACATTCCTGCAGGCAGCATGCCAATTGCACACTCCCTCAAAACGTAAGACATTTGTGCACATTTTAGAGTGGCCTTTTATTGTCCCAAGCACAAGGTGCACCTGTGTAATGATAATACTATTTAATAAACTTCTTGATATGTCACACCTGTCAGGCGGATGGATTATCTTGGCAAAGGAAAAATGCTCACTAACAGGGATGTTAACAAATTTGTGCAAAAAATGTAAGAGAAATACACTTTTTTTGCGTATGGAAAATGTCTGGCATATTTTATTTCAGCTCATGAAACATGGAACCAACACTTCACATGTTGTGCTTATATTTTTGTTCAGTGTAGAGAGACAGACTGACCGTGTTCTTGTTTATCTAGAGGAATGTGATAAATGGTGGTAGCTGCATTCTGGCCAGCTGTTTCTTACAGACGGACTGACAGGCTGTGAGGTCATGGAGGAGAGCTGAGGTTGTTGACAGGTGGCTTCCCTGTCTGCCTGCCTGTCTGCCTGTCTGCCTGCCTCCCTGTCTGTCTGTCTGTCTGTCTGTCTGTCTGTCTGTCTGTCTGTCTGCCTGCCTCCCTGTCTGTCTGTCTGTCTGTCTGTCTGTCTGTCTGTCTGTCTGTCTGTCTGTCTGTTTGTCTGCCCTCCTCCCTCCCTCCCTCCCTGTCTGTCTGTCTGTCTGCCTGCCTGCCTGCCTGCCTGTCTGTCTGTTTGTCTGCCCTCCTCCCTCCCTCCCTCCTGCATCCCTCCATCCCTCCCTGTGATATCAGTCTTGCTCTATCTTATGATTGCATTCCAGAACACACACACATGCACGTACACACGAAAGCACACACAAACTATCTTCTATCTTCTGAGTGCCACATACCACAGAGTTATTGACATGCTTGAGGATTCCAGTCTATCTGTCAGAGATAAGACTTAATGAAACTATGGACTTACTCTGGAGATAAAGCAGACTGTTATGTGTTACAGAAGTTAGCCTACAGCAATACACCTGTTGTTGTTCATCAACCTGGGGGGTGAGAGTAGAGTAGAATATAGTAGAGTACAATATAGTACAGTAGAGTAGAGCAGAATAGAGTAGGGTACAGTAGAGTAGAGTAGAGTAGAATAGAGTAGAGTAGAGTAGAATAGAGTAGAGTACAGTACAGTAGAGTAGAGTAGAATAAATTAGAGTATAGTACAGTAGAGTAGAGTAGAGTAGAGTAGAATAGAGTAGAGTAGAGTAGAATAGAGTAGAGTACAGTACAGTAGAGTAGAGTAGAATAAATTAGAGTACAGTACAGTAGAGTAGAGTAGAATAGAGCAGAGTACAGTAGAGTAGAGTACAGTATAGTAGAGTACAGTAGAGTAGAGTACGGTAGAGTACAGTAGAGTACAGTACAGTAGAGTAGAGTATAATAGAGTAGAGTACAGTACAGTAGAGTAGAGTACATTAGAGTAGAGTATAATAGAGTAGAGTATAATAGAGTAGAGTACAGTAGAGTAGAGTGCGGTAGAGTACAGTAGAGTACAGTACAGTAGATTAGAGTAGAGTGGAATATAGTAGAGTGGGGTACAGTAGAGTACAGTAGAGTAGAGTAGAGTAGAATACATTAGAGTACAGTACAGTAGAGTAGATTAGAGTAGAATAGAGTAGAGTGCAGTACAGTACAGTACAGTACAATACAGTAGAGTAGAATAGAGTAGAGTAGGGTACAGTAGAGTAGAGGACAGTAGAGTAGATCAGAGTAGAGTACAGTAGATTAGAGCAGAACAGAGTAGAGTAGGGTACAGTAGGGTACAGTAGAGTACAGTAGAGTACAGTAGATTAGAGCAGAATACAGTAGAGTAGGGTACAGTAGAGTACAGTATAGTACAGTAGAGTAGAGTAGAGTACAGTAGAGTAGATCAGAGTAGAGTACCGTAGATTAGAGCAGAACAGAGTAGAGTACAGTAGTGTAGAGTACAGTAGAGTAGAGCAGAATAGAGTACAGTAGAGTACAGTAGAGTACAGTAGAATAGAGTACAGTAGAGTACAGTAGAGTAGTGTACAATAGAGTAGAATAAAGTAGAGTAGAATACAATAGAGTAGAATAGAGTAGAGTACAGTAGAGTACAGTAGAGTAGAGTACAGTAGAGTAGAGTACAGTAGGGCAGAGTACAGTACAGTAGAGTAGAGTACAGTAAAACAGGATATTGTGTATATACAGTGTATAGTGTATCTGTTCTTTGTGGTCCTGGGGGGTTTAGAAGAGAGAAGATGTAGAAAGTACAGGAAGATTCAACTCATAGAATGACATGTAAAAAAAATCTCATCTCACTACCAGTCCTGATCTGGGTAAGGGGTATGGATACTTGTTGAAGGCACTGTATATCTGCTGAGAACCCTATTGATTAATAGGGCTCGGATCCCGCTAGCGGGATCAAAATCGACAACACCCGGTGAAGCTGGAGGGCGCCAAATTCAAATGACAAAATTTTAATATTAAACATTCATGAACATACAAGTGTCTTACATAATTTAAAAGCTCAACTTGTAGCCCTTCCCTAGCAGTTGAAAATCCAATAACTCCATAATGGAATCATAACTCAGTCCATTACAGGTAGCAAAACTGTTTTCCCCTCATAAACACAAAAATTGCACGTGTATGCACACGAAAGAATCAGCCAAAACAAACAGTTTGTAACCCCATTTAGTTGGTTTGTTACGCATGTATTGTTTTAGGCCAATTCTGGCCTTTGAGGCTACCATCCTCTCACCGATGGAAAGGTTCTGGGCGGGCTGTAAATAGGTCTTGCAGGCCTCAGCCACACTGTGGTAGGGAGGTTTAATTTTGCAGAGCCTATCAAACCTTGCTGTGCCTCTCTTCTTCTCGTTGTCCTCATCAACTTCTGGGTCACTGATGTGAAGCGCCCGTGAGATAGTCAGAAACCTTTTGCCTGACATGACAGTGGAGGGGAAAGGCAGTTGATAGAGGGGAGCAGTTTTCCAGTAGTCTTTCAGGGTTTTCAGCTTCACAAGACCCATGTAAATGACCATTGACAGGTAACAAAAAAGATCTGACATGGAAATGGGCTTCCATCCCTCTTTCTTGCCTGCCTGCTTCTTAGCACCATACTTATTAGTGTTCAACACCAGGGAATCAACAACTGACAGCTGAAAAAGTTGAATGGGGCTGTACTTCGAGGTCATGTCTAGCTAAGGTCCTGGTGGCCTTTTGGGTCTGAATGTTGGAGGAAGTGGCTCGACATCCTCCTCCAGCACAGAGTGCCAACGACCCTCTTCCTCTCTGTTTGCAGGTTTATCTCTTCCCCACCTCCGCTTCTTGGTCGCTGACGTCACACCTCTAGATGGCCGGGCGGGGGGAGGTGTGGAGCCGGCGACAGCAGGGGTCCGGCTGGATGAACCAGCTTCAGTGGGTGATGGGCACCTTGGCAGTGGGGGATGGGCACTTTGGCAGTGGGGGATGGGCACCTTGTCAGTGGGGGATGGGCACCTTGGCAGTGGGGGATGGGCACCTTGTCAGTGGGGGATGGGCACCTTGGCAGTGGGGGGTGGGCACCTTGTCAGTGGGGGATGGGCACCTTGGGAGTGGGGGATGGGCACCTTAGCAGTGGGGGATGGGCACCTTGGGAGTGGGGGATGGGCACCTTGGCAGTGGGGGATGGGCACCTTGGCAGTGGGGGATGGGCACCTTGGCAGTGGGGGATGGGCACCTTGGCAGTGGGGGATGGGCACCTTGGCAGTGGGGGCTCCCAGTCAGAGTCGCTGTGAAATAAAGACAGACACAGATTATATATAGAGGAGGGAACACAATCACTATGGTGAGCTGTTGTTCCATTCTACCCATTCCATGTTTAGATCAAATAATGTAAAACATATCTAATATATTCATACATACATACATACATACAGACAGACAGACAGACAGACAGACAGACAGACAGACAGACAGACAGACAGACAGACAGACACACAGACACACAGACACACAGACACACACACAGACAGACAGACAGACAGACAGACAGACAGACAGACAGACAGACAGACAGACAGACAGACAGACAGACAGACAGACAGACAGACAGACAGACAGACACACACATACATACATACATACACCCACAATGTAGAGCCGTGTGTCCTTTACACATTTCATTACTGATTATATTTTTATATATGGCAAATAAAATAAAACTATCTCCAAAACAACTCAAATGAATAATATTTGATATTATTAATTATCTCTAAATGGCATGAGAAATACTTACCAGTCCAAAACTGCATCCTCTCCGTACAAAAACATCTCCTCGGTTTGCGAGTCAAAACTGTTGTCACTCTCTGACTCATCTGGACAACTACAAATACCTAGGTGTCTGGTTAGACTGTAAACTCTCCTTCCAGACTCACATCAAACATCTCCAATCCAAAGTTAAATCTAGAATTGGCTTCCTATTCCGCAACAAAGCATCCTTCACTCATGCTGCCAAACATACCCTTGTAAAACTGACCATCCTACCAATCCTCGACTTCGGTGATGTCATTTACAAAATAGCCTCCAATACCCTACTCAATAAATTGGATGCAGTCTATCACAGTGCCATCCGTTTTGTCACCAAAGCCCCTTACACTACCCACCACTGCGACCTGTACACTCTCGTTGGCTGGCCCTCGCTTCATACTCGTCGCCAAACCCACTGGCTCCAGGTCATCTACAAGACCCTGCTAGGTAAAGTCCCCCCTTATCTCAGCTCGCTGGTCACCATAGCAGCACCTACCTGTAGCACGCGCTCCAGCAGGTATATCTCTCTGGTCACCCCCAAAACCAATTCTTCCTTTGGCCGCCTCTCATTCCAGTTCTCTGCTGCCAATAACTGGAACGAACTACAAAAATCTCTGAAATTGGAAACACTTATCTCCCTCACTAGCTTTAAGCACCAGCTGTCAGAGCAGCTCATAGATTACTGCACCTGTACATAGCCTATCTATAATTTAGCCCAAACAACTACCTCTTTACCTACTGTATTCATTTATTTATTTTTGCTCCTTTGCACCCCATTATTTCTATCTCTACTTTGCACTTTCTTCCACTGCAAACCAACCATTCCAGTGTTTTTTTTACTTGCTATATTGTATTTACTTCGCCACCATGGCCTTTTTATATTTTTATTTATTTTTATATATATTTTGTTTGCCTTCACCTCCCTTATCTCACCTCACTTGCTCACATTGTATATAGACTTATTTTTTCACTGTATTATTGACTGTATGTTTGTTCTACTCCATGTGTAACTATGTGTTGTTGTATGTATCGAACTGCTTTGCTTTATCTTGGCCAGGTCGCAATTGTAAATGAGAACGTGTTCTCAATTTGCCTACCTGGTTAAATAAAGGTGAAATAAAAAAAATAAAAATAAAAAAATCTTGTAGTAACTCAGTCTCACTTTCCTTACCAATTTCGTCGATAATATCCTGTAGATCTGTATACCTAGACTTTGCCTTTGATTTTCCAGATTTAATCACCATAATTCTTCATATAAAACTACGGAAAATGCTCTCGAAACAATACTGCTGTGCGTAACCAGCGTGGCTGCTTCAGGTAAAATTTTCAATGGCGAATGAGTGTCTTTACGCTCGAGTTTCAAGCAAGGGCTAGTCTTCCCGGATATAACCATTACACATTGCCGTTTACCTCAGCTCATTGGCTATCTACCAAGCTACATTTCAAGACAATCAGTGGTCATTGGGCCGAAATACAGTCAATCAACGAAGCACTGGTCATATCATTGGTGCGCAATGAGGTCATTGTTTGGTGTGTTCAAATCAGTTATTTTCGGTCAATACGTCCTGCGAAAAGAACCATGAAGTCTGGTTGTGTTACTAACAAACAGAGGATTGCAATGAAACCAACCATGACTGGAAAAACGTACGTTTAGTGTGAGTAATCACATCGAATGTTTCGTCGAAAGTTGAAGGAGACGGAATTCATGACACAAGCCGTTTACAAAATGTTTCGAGTTAGGCTATAAAAATTGATTTTATCGAACAAAATTACCATTTGTTGTGTAGATTGTACCTTTTGTATTGCCAAAAGAAGAAGATCTCCAAAGGTAAGTGATTATTTTATTGCTATTTCTGACTTTCGTGACTCCTGTCCTTGGATGGAAAATGTTTATTATGCATTTCTACGTGGGGCGCTGTCCTCAGATAATCGCATGGTTTCGCCGTAAAGCCTTTTTGAAATCTGACACGGCGGCTGGATTAACAAGAAATCAAGCTTTATTTTGTTGTATAAAACTTGTTTATTTTATGAATGTTAAGTATTTAAGTATTTATATTCCTGTAATTTGAATTTCGCGCCCTGCAATTTCACCGGATGTTGTCGAGGTGTCCCGCTAGCGGCACGCCTTTCTCAAACAGGTTGTTGTTTTACAGCCTTAAATTCTAAATTGATTAAATATATGTTTTTCTCACGCATCTACACACAATACCCCATAATGACAAAGCAAAAACATGTTTTTATAAAATGGTTAAAAAATGTAATACAGAAATATCTCATTTACATAAGTATTCACATCCGAGTCAATACTTTGTAAAAGCACCTTTGGCAACGATTACAGCTGTGAGTCTTTCTGGGTAAGTCTCTAAGCACTTTCTACACCTGGATTGTGCAACATTTGCACATTAAACTTTCCAAAATTCTTCAAGCTGTTTTCAAATTGTTTGTTGATCATTGCTAGACGACCATTTTCAGGTCTTGCCATAGATTTTCAAGTAGATGCCTGTGCTTAGCTTCATTCCATTTATTTTTCATCCCAAAAAACTCCCAAGTCCTTAACGATTACAAGCATACCCATAACATGATGCAGCCATCCTAATTGCTTTGCCACTTGTTTTGCAGTATTACTTTAGTACTTTGTTGCAAACAGGATGAATAGTTTTATTCTGTACAGACTTCCTTCTTTTCACTCTGTCTGATCCATCCTCAGTTTTCTCCTCTCACAGCCATTAAACTCTGCAACTCTTTTAAAGTCACCATTGGCCTCATTGTGAAATCCCTGAGTGGTTTCCATCCTATCCTTCAGGAAGGACACCTGTATCTTTGTAGTGAGTGGGTGTATTGATACACCATCCAAAGTATAATTAATAACTGCACCATGCTCAAAGAGATATTCAATGTCTACTTTATTTTGACCCATCTACCAATAGGAGCCCTTCTTTGCGAGCCATTTGAAAACCTTCCTGGTGTTTGTGGTTTTAATCTATGTTTGAAATTCACTGCTTGACTGAGGGACCATACCGATAATTGTATGTGTGGGGTACAGAGATGAGATAGTAATTCAAAAATCATGTTAAACACTATTATTGCACACAAAGTGAGTCCATGAAATATACAGTGCTTTGCAAAAGAATATGGCACCACAACAAGCCTGGCAAGAGAGGGCCGCCCACCAAAACTCACAGACCAGGCAAGGAGGGCATTAATCAGAGAGGCAACAAAGAGACTAAAGATAACCCTGAAGGAGCTGCAAAGCTTCACAGCGGAGATTGGAGTATCTGTCCATAGGACCACTTTAAGCCTTACTCTCCATAGAGCTGGGCTTTACGAAAGAGTGGCCAGGAAAAAAAGCCATTGCTTAAAGAAAAAAATAAGCAAACACGTTTGGTGTTCGCTAAAAGGCATGTGGGAGACTCTGGTCAGATGAGACTAACATTGAGCTTTTTGGCCATCAAGGAAAACGCTATGTCTGGCGCAAACCAAACACCTCTCATCACCCCGAGAACCACATCCCCACAGTAAAGCATGATGGTGGCAGCATCATGTTGTTGCTATGTTTTTTATCGGCAGGTACTGGGAAACTGGTCAGAATTGAAAGAATGATGGATGGCGCTAAATACAGGGAAATTCTTGAGGGAAACCTGTTTCAGTTC
This sequence comes from Salvelinus namaycush, assembly GCF_016432855.1. Lineage (NCBI taxonomy): Eukaryota > Metazoa > Chordata > Actinopteri > Salmoniformes > Salmonidae > Salvelinus > Salvelinus namaycush. The sequence continues at coordinate 36,283 of NW_024058056.1, forward strand.
TTCAAGAGATTTGAGACTGGGACAGTGGTTCACCTTCCAGCAGGACAATGACTTTAAGCATACTGCTAAAGCAACACTCAATTGGTTTAGGGGAAAACATTTAAATGTCTTGGAATGGCCTAGTCAAAGCCCAGACCTCAATCCAATTGAGAATCTGTGGTATGACTTAAAGATTGCTGTACACCAGTGGAACCCATCCAACTTGAAGGAGCTGGAGCAGTTTTGCCTTGAAGAATGGGAAAAAATCCCAGTGGCTAGATGTGCCAAGCTTATAGAGACATACCAAAAGAGACTTGCAACTGTAACTGCTGCAAAAGGTGGCTCTACAAAGTATTGACTTTGGAGGGGGTGAATAGTTATGCACGCTCAAGTTTTCAGTTTTTTTGTCATATTTCTTGTTTGTTTCACAGTAAAAAAATATTTTGCATCTTCAAAGTGGTAGTCATGTTGTGTAAATCAAATGATACAAACCCCCAAAAAATCTATTTTAATTCCAGGTTGTAAGGCAACAAAATTGGAAAAATGCCAAGGGGGGTGAATACTTTCACAAGCCACTGTATTATGTGACTTGTTAAGCACATATTTACTCCTGAACTTATTTAGGCTTTCAATAACAAAGGGGTTGAATACTTATTGACTCAAGACATTTTCATTTGTTATCTGAACATTTTCAAGGCTTTTCATTTGTTATTAATTTGTACAAATTTCAAAATACATAATTCTATTTTGACATGATTTGGTATTGTGTTGAGGCCAGTGGCACAACATCTAAATGTAATCCATTTTAAATTCAGGCTGTAATACAATGTGGAACAAGTCAAGGGGTGTGAATACTTTCTGAAGGCTCTGTAGCTGAACAAACAGAAAACAATCTGATTATTATTTGACTGGGATTCAAGTCCTTCTTGCTCACACACACACACACACACACACACACACACACACACACACACACACACACACACACACACACACACACACACACACACACAGACACACACACACACAGACACGCCTGTTTTCTCATTTCACCACATACAGTGAACGGTCCGGGAGAAACCAGAAAAGCTACTTCTTCTCATAACTTTGAGGTGTTTGAGGATAGGTGATGACAGAACACACACACACACACACACACACACACACACACACACACACACACACACACACACACACACACACACACACACACACACACACACACACACACACACACACACACACACACACACACACACACACACACACACACACACACACACACACACATAGTCACATCCTGCCAGCAGTGCAATCCCGTTTACTGGTGCTTTCTCAGCTTGGGGCTGACTGTGGGCACAGTGACTCCCTCACAGAGTCACAGCAGGAGACAGACACATCGTTAAGGACAACAACAGCTACTCTGAAATAACAACCTCCCCCTCTCTCTCTGTCCTCCTCTCTCTCTCTGTCCCTCTCTCTCTGGCCTCCTCTCTCTCTCTGTCCCGCTCTCTCTGTCCTCCTCTCTCTCTCTGTCATCCTCTCTCTCTCTGTCCCCCCCTCTCTCTCTGTCCCCCTCTCTCTCTCTGTCCCCCCCCTCTCTCTGTCCCCCTCTCTCTCTCTGTCCCCCCCTCTCTCTCTGTCCCCCTCTCTCTCTCTCTGTCCCCCCCTCTCTCTGTTCCCCCCTCTCCCGCTTTCTTTTTTAGTCCCCCTCTCTCTCTCTCTCTCTCTCTCTCCCCCTCTCTATCTGTCCCCCTCTCTGTCCCCCTCCCTCTCTCTCTCTCTCTCTTTCCACACTCTCGCTCTGTCCTTCCTCTCTTTTCTCTTTCCCTCTCTCTCACACCTCCCCCAAACTGATCTGTTCCCCCTCTCCCCCTCCCTCTCACTACTCACAGCTAGTCAGAACTACATTGTCTTCCCCCCTGTCCTGTCCAGGCTACATCATATTTACCAAAACATGTATCCCTCATCACTACTCAATAGGAAGTCTGTGCTGCTCTGACAAGTTTCAGTCTACAACCACCAACAGGTAGTCATTAACTAGTTCTCTTTCTGTGCGTACTTATTCTTCTTGGTTTTTGTTTTTCCCTCTCTCTTGCCCAATTCTCCTACTTCCCCTCTCTCCTGCACCTTCCCCCTCTCTCCCCTCCTTCCTTCTCTCTCCTCTCCTTCCCCTGTCTCCCCCTCCTTCCCACCCCCTCCTTCTCCCTCTCTCCCTCTCCTTCTCCCTCTCCTTCCCTCTCTCTCCTCCTCTCTCCCCCTCCTTCTCTCTCTCTCCCCTTCTTCCCACTTCTTCCCTCTCTCTCCTCCTCTCTCCCCCTCATTCCCTCTCACTCTCTCTCCTTCTCTCTCTCTCCCCTCCTTCCCCCTCACCCCCTCCCTTCTCCCTGTTAGATATATGTGACAGGTGAGGGTTAGGAGAAAACCTGCCTTTCAGCTGCAGTATGTCAGTCAGGCAAAGGGGAAAAAAACAAACACAGGGAACTGACTGGAGAGAACACAACTGGAATAACAAGACAAGAGGAGGACGGGCCCACTTTAAAACAACTAACTACTGTCCCACTTTAAACCAACTAACTACTGTCCCACTTTAAAACAACTAACTACTGTCCCACTTTAAACCAACTAACTACTGCCCCACTTTAAACCAACTAACTACTGTCCCACTTTAAAACAACTAACTACTGCCCCACTTTAAACCAACTAACTACTGTCCCACTTTAAAACAACTAACTACTGCCCCACTTTAAACCAACTAACTACTGTCCCACTTTAAACCAACTAACTACTGTCCCACTTTAAAACAACTAACTAATGTCCCACTTTAAAACAACTAACTACTGTCCCACTTTAAAACAACTAACTACTGTCCCACTTTAAACCAACTAACTACTGTCCCACTTTAAAACAACTAACTACTGCCCCACTTTAAAACAACTAACTACTGTCCCACTTTAAACCAACTAACTACTGCCCCACTTTAAACCAACTAACTACTGTCCCACTTTAAACCAACTAACTACTGCCCCACTTTAAAACAACTAACTACTGTCCCACTTTAAACCAACTAACTACTGTCCCACTTTAAAACAACTAACTACTGTCCCACTTTAAACCAACTAACTACTGTCCCACTTTAAAACAACTAACTACTGTCCCACTTTAAACCAACTAACTACTGTCCCACTTTAAAACAACTAACTACTGTCCCACTTTAAACCAACTAACTACTGTCCCACTTTAAAACAACTAACTACTGTCCCACTTTAAAACAACTAACTACTGTCCCACTTTAAAACAACTAACTACTGTCCCACTTTAAAACAACTAACTACTGTCCCACTTTAAAACAACTAACTACTGTCCCACTTTAAACCAACTAACTTCTGTCCCACTTTAAACCAACTAACTACTGTCCCACTTTAAACCAACTAACTACTGTCCCAGTTTAAAACAACTAACTACTGTCCCACTTTAAACCAACTAACTACTGTCCCACTTTAAACCAACTAACTAATGTCCCACTTTAAAACAACTAACTACTGTCCCACTTTATACCAACTAACTACTGTCCCACTTTAAAACAACTAACTACTGTCCCACTTTAAACCAACTAACTACTGTCCCACTTTAAAACAACTAACTACTGTCCCACTTTAAAACAACTAACTAATGTCCCACTTTAAACCAACTAACTACTGTCCCACTTTAAACCAACTAACTACTGTCCCACTTTAAAACAACTAACTACTGCCCCACTTTAAACCAACTAACCACACCAACTAACTACTGTCCCACTTTAAACCAACTAACTACTGCCCCACTTTAAACCAACTAACTACTGCCCCACTTTAAAACAACTAACTACTGCCCCACTTTAAACCAACTAACTACTGCCCCACTTTAAAACAACTAACTACTGTCCCACTTTAAAACAACTAACTACTGTCCCACTTTAAACCAACTAACTACTGTCCCACTTTAAAACAACTAACTACTGCCCCACTTTAAAACAACTAACTACTGTCCCACTTTAAAACAACTAACTAATGTCCCACTTTAAAACAACTAACTACTGTCCCACTTTAAAACAACTAACTAATGTCCCACTTTAAAACAACTAACTACTGTCCCACTTTAAACCAACTAACTACTGCCCCACTTTAAACCAACTAACCACACCAACTAACTACTGTCCCACTTTAAACCAACTAACTACTGCCCCACTTTAAACCAACTAACTAATGTCCCACTTTAAACCAACTAACTACTGCCCCACTTTAAAACAACTAACTACTGCCCCACTTTAAACCAACTAACTACTGTTTACCAACTAACTACTGCCCCACTTTAAACCAACTAACCACACCAACTAACTACTGTCCCACTTTAAACCAACTAACTACTGCCCCACTTTAAACCAACTAACTAATGTCCCACTTTAAACCAACTAACTACTGTCCCACTTTAAAACAACTAACTAATGTATGGTGGATTGGACAGATAATGGGTTGTAAGGGATTTATCTCTCTCTCTCTCCCTCTCCCCCTCTCTCTCTCTCGCAATTAAATTCAATTCAAAGGGCTTTATTGGCATGGGAAACGTATGTTTACGTTGCCAAAGCAAGTGAAATAGATAACAAACAAAAGTGAAATAAACAATCAAAATTAACAGTAAACATTACACTCACAGAAGTTCCAAAAGAATAAAGACATTGTGAATGTAATATTATGTCTTCATACAGTGTTGTAATGATGTGCAAATGGTTAAAGTACAAAAGGGACAATAAATCAACATAAATATAGGTTGTATTTAGAATGGTGTTTGTTCTTCACTGGTTTCTTGTGTCAACAGCTCACAAATATTGCTGCTGTGATGGCACACTGTGGTATTTCACCCAATACATATGGGAATTTATCAAAATTGGGTTTGTTTTTGATTTTTTTGTGGATCTGTGTAATCTGAGGGAAATATGTGTCTCTAATATGGTTATACATTTGGCAGGAGGTTAGGAAGTGCAGCTCAGTTTCCACCTCATTTTGTGGTCAGTGTGCACATAGCCTGTCTACTCTTGAGGACCAGGTCTGCCTACGGCGGCCTTTCTCAATAGCAAGGCTATGCTCACTGAGTCTGTACATAGTCAAAGCTTTCTTTAGGTTTGGGTCAATCACAGTGGTCAGGTATTTTCTCACTGTGTACTCTCTGTTTAGGGCCAAATAACATTCCAGTTTGCTCAGTTTTTCTGTTAATTATTTTAGATGTGTCAAGTAATTATCTTTTTGTTTTCTCATGATTTGGTTGGGTCTAATTGTGTTGCTGTCCTGGGGCTCTGTGGGGTCTGTTTATGTTTGTGAACAGAGCCCCAGGACCAGCTTACTTAGGGGGCTCTTCTCCAGGTTCATCTCTCTGTAGGTGATGGCTTTGTTAAGGAAGTTTTGGGAATCGCTTCCTATTAGGTTGTTGTAGAATTGAACAGCTCTTTTCTGGATTTTGTTCATTAGCGGGTATCGGCCTAATTCTGCTCTGCATACATTATTTGGTGTTTTACATTGTACACAGGGGACGTTTTTGCAGAATTCAATATGCAGAGTCTCAATTTAGTGTTTGTCCCATTTTGTGAATTCTTGGTTGGGGAGCGGACCCCATACCTCACAACCACAAAGGGCAATGGGTTCTATAACTGATTCAAGTATTTTTAACCAGATCCTAATTGGTATGTCAAATTTTATGTTCCCAATGATTGGGGTAAAAGACCCTTCTTGCCTCTCAGCTCGTTCACAGCTTTGTGGAAGTTACCTGTGATGCTAATGTTTAGGCAGAGGTTTGTATAGTTTTTCATGTGTTCTAGGGCAACAGTGTCTAGATGTAATTTGTATTTGTGGTCCTGGCAACTGGAACTTTTTTGGAACACCATTATTTTTGTCTGTACTAAGATTAACCGTCAGGGTCCAGGTCTGACAGAATCTGTGCAGAAGATCTAGGTGCTGCTGTAGGCTCTCCTTGGTTCCTTGGTTGGGGACAGAAGCACCAGATCGTCTGCAAACAGTAGACATTTGACTTCAGATGGTAGTAGGGTGAGGCCGGGTGCTGCAAACTGTTCTAGTGCCCTCGCCAAGTCGTTCATATATACAGTTGAAGTCGGGAGTTTACATATACCTTAGCCAAGGACATTTAAACTCAGTTTTTCACAATTTCTGACATTTAATCCTAGTCAAATCCTAGATCAGTTAGGATACCCACTTCATTTTAAGAATGTGAAATGTCAGAATAATAGTTGAGAGAATTATTTATTTCAGCTTTTATTTCTTTCATCATATTCCCAGTGGGTCAGAAGTTTACATGAACCCAATTAGTATTTGGTAGCATTGCCTTTATATTGTTTAACGTGGGTCAAACGTTTCGGGTAGCCTTCAACAAGCTTCCCACAATAAGTTGGGTGAATTCTGGCCCATTCCTCCAGACAGAGCTGGTGTAACTGAGTCAGGTTTGTAGGCCTCCTTGCTCGCACACACTTTTTCAGTTCTGCTCACAAATTTTCTATAGGATTGAGGTCAGGGCTTTGTGATGGCCACTCCAATACCTTGACTTTGTTGTCCTTAAGCCATTTTGCCACAACTTTGGAAGTATGCTTGGGGTCATTGTCCATTTGGAAGACCCATTTGCGACCAAGCTTTAACTTCCTGACTGATGTCTTGAGATGTTGCTTCAATATATCCACATAATTTTCCTGCCTCGTGATGCCATCTATTTTGTGAAGTGTACCAGTCCCTCCTGCAGCAAAGCACCCCCACAACATGATGCTTCTACCCCCATGCTTCACAGTTGGGATGGTGTTCTTCGGCTTGCAAGCATCCCCCTTTTTCCTCCAAACATAACGATGGTCATTATGGCCAAACAGTTCTATTTTTGTTTCATCAGACCAGAGGACATTTCTCCAAAAAGTACAATCTTTGTCCCCATGTGCAGTTACAAACCGTAGTCTGCCTTTTTTATGGCGGTTTTGGAGCAGTGGCTTCTTCCTTGCTGAGCGGCCTTTCAGGTTATGTCGATATAGGACTCCTTTTACTGTGGATATAGATATTTTTGTACCTGTTTCCTCCAGCATCTTCACAAGGTCCTTTGCTGTTGTTCTGGGATCGATTTTCACTTTTCGCACCAAGGTACGTTCATCTCTAGGAGACAGAACGTGTCTCCTTCCTGAGCGGTATGACGGCTGCGTGGTCCCATGGTGTTTATACTTGCGTACTATTGTTTGTACAGATGAACGTAGTACCTTCAGGCGTTTGGAAATTGCTCCCAAGGATGAACCAGGCTTGTGGAGGTCTACAATTGTTTTTCTGATGTCTTGGCTGATTTCTTTAGATTTTCCCATGATGTCAAGCAAAGAGGAACTGAGTTTTAAAGTAGGCCTTGAAATACATCCACAGGTATACCTCCAATTGACTCAAATGATGTCAATTAGCCTATCAGAAGCTTCTAAAGCCATGACATAATTTTCTGGAATTTTCCAAGCTGTTTAAAGGCACAGTCAACTTAGTGTATGTAAACTTCTGACCCACTGGAATTGTGATACAGCAAATTATAAGTGAAATAATCTGTCTGTAAACAATTTTTGGAAAAATTACTTGTGACATGCACACATGTCCTAACCGACATGCCAAAACTGTAGTTTGTTAACAAGAAATTAGTGGAGTGGTTGAAAAACTAGTTTTAATGACTCCAACCTAAGTGTATGTAAACTTCCGACTTCAACTGTACATGTCGGTCTCTCACTCTTTCTAACCTCGGTTTCACACATTCATAATAGTTGTTAAAGCTATACAGGTGTCAGTGTGGCTGTGGAGGCAGGTGTCAGTGTGGCTGTGGAGGCAGGTGTCAGTGTGGCTGTGGAGGCAGGTGTCAGTGTGGCTGTGGAGGCAGGTGTCAGTGTGGCTGTGGAGGCAGGTGTCAGTGTGGCTGTGGAGGCAGGTGTCATTGTTGTGGGGTTGACTCCCAGACAGCGTGTCCCAACACGCATCATGGTTACATTACAACAGCTAGGGTCTAGTCAGTATGCCCTGACAACATGCTGCAACAATGTAGCAAGACCAATACAAACACTGTATTAATATAGAGGACACACACACACACACACACACACACACACACACACACACACACACACACACACACACACACACACACACACACACACACACACACACACACACACACACACACACACACACACACACACACACACACACACACACACAACCACACACACACACAACCACACACACACACAACCACACACACACACACACACACACACACACACACACACACACACACACACACACACACACACACACACACACACACACACACACACACACACACACACACACATACACACACACACATGTCCAAAGAAATGAGAGATTAAAAGTACCTGTCTCAAATAGCTCTAGTTTCCTGTCTAACGGGTTTCAGATTAAAAAAAATATATGATTGTGTGTGTGTGTGTGTGTGTGTGTGTGTGTGTGTGTGTGTGTGTGTGTGTGTGTGTGTGTGTGTGTGTGTGTGTGTGTGTGTGTGTGTGTGTGTGTGTGTGTTTGTGTGTGTGTAGTTCAGTGGAAAAACACACGTATATCTTGTTTCAAAAGAAAAACTTCCCAAAGGCCTATATTTATGACAGCCCATCACATGTACCAGAACAATATGGTCGTACCCACATATGTCATCATAACGAATGACTGACAACAAATAATAAAGTGGAATGGGAAAGTGGAGGGACACTTTTGGAAAGGAAAAGTTTGAGATAATGAACCACAGATTACTCAGTCAATTTACCCAACCGGTGGGTTATTTCGACTGTAGACTTTGTAATGTATCATTTATCAATTCCTAGTAAGTAGATACTAGCCTCGGTGAGATTTTGTAATTGTAGAAACATACTTCCAAGATCTAGCCGAGAAGGCATTGCGCAGGCGTGCGGATCTGCTTGGTGAAGGGGAGTGACGTGTGAAGACCTCAGAGAAATTCACTCACTGAACTTCCAGTAGAGGAATTCAAGCAGCCGCTGTCCGTTGTAGGTTACGATATGGTGGATGGTTCTAGGTGAAGTAACGCTTTTTTTCACGGTTCTACTGGCTTTTACGGGAAGAAAACAACATTCGAAGACATTTCAACAGGCGACCAGAACCGATGGGGACGTTATGTCGTTGGAGTTACGCGGGTGGACTTGGTTGTTTTAGTTGAGAAGAAGGAAAGTGTTGCGCTCGGAGCAACAGCGGTGGGATTAAACATGCTGACACCGATTTTAGCATACTTGTTATCGGTTCTCCTGCTGTGTCGGATAGCGTTCTCTCAATACTCCAGCGATCAGTGTAGTTGGAAGGGCAGGTGAGAGTTCTTCTTTATAACTTTCATTATTTCATGAACTGCTTGTTCATAATGGTCGAATTGAAAAGGAGCTGTGCAGACGAACTATTTGTAGGCTACCGTTTAGATTTGAATGCTTCGTTTTGTGGAAATTAAAGTTACAGAACGGTGAATGCGTCCGTGGTTTTATCCAAGGCCGACTGGTGAAGAGATTGTTATAATGTAATAAACTAAATGGAGAATGAGTTATCCATTCTCTCCTGAGAGGTGAATTACACAAATGTTTCCCTCTTACTGAGTGATCACCTTGAGTCAGGTCTGTGGAATGCTACTTCTGTCACGGACTCCAAGCGCGGAGATATATTTGTCTTTATTTCATGTTCACAACATGATTAGTTGGTTTGAGAGTATTACTTTAAAACAAAATCAAATTATATTTTAAAGCATTCATATTCAACTGAAATTGACCCTTTTTTTTCAACCCGAAGCGTTCTAATAAGGAACACTTTTAGGATCACGTTTAATGTTGATACATTTCAATGATCAAATGGAAATGTATATACATTGTTTCATGAATAAACACAGTGATAGCCTAGCTACCCTGCATCATTAAAAGTACATAATAGGCTACCTTGTATACATTTCTAAATCTCAACTGAGCACACAAGGCCACTTTTCCCTTTCGGTTCTTACTTCCCTTCACTTGTTATAAAATTCTAGTCAGTCTTTCTAGAAGCAACACCATGGCTTAAATAGTGATATAGTAAGAGGCTTTAGTACTTGATTTGGGCACTTTGTTAATGCCTCTAATATTTTACTTATTTTATTTAACCTTTATTTAACTAGGCAAATCAGTTAAGAACAAATTCTTATTTACAATGAGGGCCTACCAAAATGCAAAAGGTCTCCTGCGGGGGCTGGGATTAAAAATAAAATAAGAATATAGGACCAAACACACATCACGACAAGCGACACACCTCAACAGTACATAAAGAGAGACCTAAGACAACAACATAGCATGGCAGCAACACATGACAACACATGACATTATGCTCAATGTAGGTATTCAATTACTGCTGGTGATAGGCCGTCATTGTAAATAAGCATTTGTTCTTAACTGACTTGCCTAGTTAAATAAATAAATACAAATAAATGCTGATGCTATAGAGGTAAAAACATTGTCATCATAAATCATCTATTACAGACAATCAAGAGGGTTAAATCATCTATTACAGACAATCTAGTGGGTTAAATCATCTATTACAGACAATCTAGAGGGTTAAATCATCTATTACAGACAATCTAGTGGATTAAATCATCTATTACAGACAATCTAGTGGATTAAATCATCTATTACAGACAATCTAGTGGGTTAAATCATCTATTACAGACAATCTAGTGGGTTAAATCATCTATTACAGACAATCTAGTGGGTTAAATAATCTATTACAGACAATCTAGAGGGTTAAAATATATTACAGACAATCTAGTGGGTTAAATCATCTATTACAGACAATCTAGTGGGTTAAATAATCTATTACAGACAATCTAGAGGGTTAAAATATATTACAGACAATCTAGTGGGTTAAATAATCTATTACAGACAATCTAGTGGGTTAAATCATCTATTACAGACAATCTAGTGGGTTAAATCATCTATTACAGACAATCTAGAGGGTTAAATCATCTATTACAGACAATCTAGTGGGTTAAATCATCTATTACAGACAATCTAGTGGGTTAAATCATCTATTACAGACAATCTAGTGGATTAAATCATCTATTACAGACAATCTAGTGGGTTAAATCATCTATTACAGACAATCTAGTGGATTAAATCATCTATTACAGACAATCTAGTGGGTTAAATCATCTATTACAGACAATCTAGTGGGTTAAATAATCTATTACAGACTACCTCATTTTGTTTACCTGTCGGCCCCAGCCTGGAACTCAGGTCCTGTATGTACCTAACTGACCAGCTCTGCCCATTCTCCACCATTTACCCGTTGTTGTCGTAGCTCTCCTGATCAACACCTGTTATTGCTTTATGCCTCTCTCTAATGTCAATATGCCTTTTCTACTGCTGTCTTGGCTAGTTCTTATTGTTTTATTTCACTGTAGAGCCCTCAGTCCCGCTCAAAATCCCTTAGATAGCTCTTTCGTCCCACTCCACACACATGCGGAGACCACACCTAGCTTAACTGATGCCTCCAGAGACGAAACCTCTCTCATCGTCACTCAACGCCTAGGTTTACCTCCACTGTACTCACATCCTACCATACCCGTGTCTGTACATTATGCCTTGAATCTATTCTACCACGCCCAGAAATCTGCTCCTTTTGTTCTCTGTAGCCCCCCAGTAATACACCTATTCCCCAGGCGCTATCATTTGTTGACTTCTGTAACCGTAAAAGCCTTGGTTTCATGCATGTTAACATCAGAAGCCTCCTCCTTTACTGCTTGAGCACACTCCGCCAACCCGGATGTCCTAGCTGTGTCTGAATCCTTGCTTAGGAAAGCCACCAAAAATTCAGAAATTTCCTAACTACAACATTTTCCGCCAAGATAGAACTGCCAAAAGGGGTGGAGTTGCAATCTACTGTAGAGATAGCCTGCCGAGTTCTGTCATGCCATCCAGGTCTGTGCCCAAACAGTTTGAGCTTCTACTTTTAAAAATCCACCTTTACAGAAATAAGTCTCTCACTGTTGCCGCTTGTTATAGACCCCGCTCAGCCCCCAGCTGCACCCTGGACACCATATGTGAATTAATCACCCGCCATTTATCTTCAGAGTTTGTGCTGTTAGGTGACCTAAACTGGGATATGCTTAACACCCCGGCCGTCCTACAATCTAAACTGCCTGCGTCCATAATGGGTGCAAAATCTGGACCCATACAAATCAGCTGGGCTAGACAATCTGGACCCTCTCTTTCTAAAATTATCTGCTGAAATTGTTGCAACCCCTATTACTAGCCTGTTCAACCTCTCTTTCGTATCGTTTGAGATCCCTAAAGATTGGAATCCTGCCGCGGTCATCCCCCTCTTCAAAGGCGGAGACACCCTAGACCCAAACTGTTACAGACCTATATCTATCCTACCCTGCCTATCTAAAGTCTTCGAAAGCCAAGTTAACAAACAGATCACCGACCATTTTGAATCCCACCGTACCTTCTCCCCTATGCAATCTGGTTTCTGAGCTGGTCATGGGTGCACCTCAGCCACGCACAAGGTCCTAAACGATATCATAACTGCCACCAATAAGAGACATTACTGTGCAGCCGTATTCATCGACCTGGCCAAGGCTTTCGACTCTGTCAATCACCGTATTCTTATCGGCAGACTCAACAGCCTTGGTTTCTCAAATGACTGCCTCGCCTGGTTCACCAACTACTTCTTAGAAAGAGTTCAGTGTGTCAAATCATAGGGCCTGTTGTCCGGACCTCTGGCAGTCTCTATGGGGGTACCACAGGGTTCAATTCTCGGGCCGACTCTTTTCTCTGTATACATCAATGATGTCGCTCTTGCTGCTGGTGATTCTCTGATCCACCTCTACGCAGACGACACCATTCTGAATACTTCTGGCCCTTCTTCGGACACTGTGTTAACAAACCTCCAGACGAGCTTCAATGCCGTACAACTCTCCTTCCGTGGCCTCCAACTGCTCTTAAATGCAAGTAAAACTAAATGCATGCTCTTCAACCGATCGCTGCCCGCACCTGCCCGCCGGTCTAGCATCACTACTCTGGACGGTTCTGACTTAGAATATGTGGACAACTACAAATACCTGATTAGACTGTAAACTCTCCTTCCAGACTCACATCAAGCATAAGTCTTTGCTAGGTAAAGCCCCGCCTTATCTCAGCTCACTGGTCACCATAGCAACACCAACCGTAGCATGCGCTCCAGCAGGTATATTTCACTGGTCATCCCCCAAAGCCAACACCTAATTTGGCCACCTTTCCTTCCAGTTCTCTGCTGACAATGACTGGAAAGAATTGCAAAAATCACTGAAGCTGGAGTCTTATATCTCCCTCTCTAACTTTAAGCATCAGCTGTCAGAGAAGCTTACAGATCATTGCACCTGTACATAGCCCATCTGTAAATAGCCCACCCAACTACCTCATCCCCATATTGTTATTTATTGTTATGCTCCTTTTCACTCCAGTATCTCTACTTACACATCATCATCTGCACAACTATCACTCCAGTGTTAATGCTAAATTGTAATTATTTCGCCTCTATGGCCTATTTATTGCCTTACCTCCCTACTCTTCTACATTTGCACACACTGTATATAGATTTTTATATTGTGTTATTGACTGTACGTTTGTTTGTGTAACTCTGTGTTGTTTGTGTCGCTTTGCTTTATCTTGGCCAGGTCACAGCTGTAAATGAGAAACTTGTTCTCAACTGGCCTACCTGGTGAAATAAATAAATAAAAACCTAGTGGGTGAAATTGGGTGAATATCCAATTGGGTGAAGTGCAGTGCAATGAAGAGAAAGAGGTTTCCTCTTCTAAGCCAGCCGAGGAGTAGTCTTAATAAGCCTGTACCAATGTATCTGTTGCTCATTACTTCTCCTCTCAGCTAATCTCTTCTAATTACATGCAGACTAGAGACGGTGGAAGAGTTAAATGGAGTTAATTAAAGAGAATGTGGTGAGGAGAGGAGAGGCTGGTTGGGTTATCATGACCAACATCTGCCCTCCTCTGGTCCTCACATCAATGGGCCTTATTCATATTTCACCATCTCCTTTTCATTTTCAATTGGGTCGTTCCTACCAAGAACATCAAACCACCAGTCTGTTGCTGTTGGCATGGCACCCATATGGTAATAGAAGTATGCTGCTAGTTTACTGCTTTATAGCTTGTCTTTGCTTTGAACGACAGATTTGGGCCTAGTCTAGGACTTCAGATTATGAATGATATGAACGACAGATTTGGGCCTAGTCTAGGACTTCAGATTATGAATTATATGAACGACAGATTTGGGCCTAGTCTAGGACTTCAGATTATAAATGATATGAGCGACAGATTTGGGCCTAGTCTAGGACTTCAGATTATAAATTATATGAATGACAGATTTGGGCCTAGTCTAGGACTTCAGATTATAAATTATATGAACGAAAGACTTGAGCCTAGTCTAGGACTTCAGATTATGAATGATATGAACGACAGATTTGGGCCTAGTCTAGGACTTCAGATTATAAATTATATGAACGAAAGACTTGAGCCTAGTCTAAGACTTCAACAATTATGCATTACATTCTGTGTTAGCATCCCGAATGGTTCCCTATTCCCTTAGAGAGCCCTGTGGGCCCTGGTCATGACTAGTGCACTATATAGGGAATAGGGTTTCATTTTAGACACTGACTGTCACTGTGTGTATGTATAGTGAGTGGTTTGGTGGTGCTGTCTGTCTGGCGCCAGGGGGTCAGTCCTGTCCAGAGTGCTGCCCGGACAAGTTTCTTCCAGTCCTTTTGTCCCGGCAGCAAGGGGAGGTTTGGCTGATTGACCTGCATTCAGCAGAGGCTCCTGGCAGCCTGGTTACTGTTGCTGCCGTTGGTTGTCTAAGTCAACTTTACTGTGTCCAAAATGGCATCGTATTCCCTATACAGTTTACTACCTTTGACCAGGGCCTATGGCACTATATAGGGACTAGGGTTCCATTTGGGATGTAGCCTGTGAGTCTGTCCCTCTCCTCTCCATTCATCCAGTTCTGTCTCTAGACTCCCCCCCCCCCCTCTCTCCGACCCTGAGGCAGCCTGCCAGCCAGTCAGTCGTGTGTTGCCAGAGCGCTGAGCCCAGAAGGAACAATGTGCCACAAGACGTGTGTGTTGGGGCGGAGGTCAGTTGAGCCATGTCGAGGCAGGGCGGCTCGTGACTGGTCATGCTGCCGGCCGTGTGCAGCGCACGGAGACGCAGGAGTCTTAACACTTTGTCTAAGGATGTTAAACCACCACCACCAGGCAACACACACACTGAGCCTATTCCCTACATAGTGCACTACTTTAGACCCGGGCCCCTATTCCCTATATAGTCCACTACTTTTGACCAGGGCCCTATTCCCTATATAGTCCACTACTTTTGACCAGGGCCCTATTCCCTATATAGTCCACTACTTTTGACCTGGGCCCCTATTCCGTACACAGTGCACTACTTTAGACCAGAGCCTTATATAGGGAATAGGGTTCCATTTGAAGCACAGAGCTGCAGTCTGTAGTCGACCTGTTGAGTATGAGGGGAGGCAGGACATGATCACGTGAAGAGCTGCTGTTTCCCTTTGAAGCTGCTCTGGATTTCAGAAAAGGTCACCAGAAGAAAGATGACATGTTCTGTTCTTTTGCCAAGTTATAGACCTATATTGTTTTGTTGCTCGGCCCTTGGCTGGAGAACGACTGATTATATTACGCTCTGTTCTATATTCATACAGACCCTTTCAGACTGTTGTACTGGCAGTCACAGACAGTGGTTCATGGTTGGCATTTCTCACCCCTCCAAAAAACATGTTTTTCTTCAGACCAAATATATAATTCTTTCATTCCTATCACAAGTGTGTTAGGAGTGTGACCATGTCTCTGTGTATGATGTGTTGTTGACCTCCTCCACTTCCACACTGACCCCCCCCCCCCTCCCTTCCCTTCCAGTGGTCTAACCCATGAGGGCCACACTCGTGATGTGGAGCAGGTCTACCTACGTTGTTCCCAGGGTTCCCTCGACTGGCTCTACCCTACAGGGGCCGTTATCGTCAACCTGCGGCCCAACACCCTGTCCCCAGCAGCCGCCCGTCTCTCCGTCTGCATCAAGCCCTCTAGGGACTCCCACGGGGCTAACATCTACCTGGACCGGGCCGGGAAGCTGCGCCTGCTGCTCAGGGAGCAGGACCAGGCCCAGGGTAAGGTGACCTGCTTCAGCATCCAGGAGGGGTCTCTGTTCATAGAGGCCATACCTCACAGAGACATCAGTAAGAGGATCACCTCGTTCCAGTATGAGCTGGTTACAGAGAGGACCGGGGCTGGAGCTGGAGCCTTGACTGGGGTGGAGCCACAAGCACTGTCTGGTAAGATACAATCCTATTGTTGTGGCTTTGGTCATTAAAGGGGAAGTTCAGTATGGCTAAAGCACTGTCTGGTAAGATACAATCCGATTGTTGTGGCTTTGGTCATTAAAGGGGAAGTTCAGTATGGCTAAAGCACTGTCTGGTAAGATACAATCCTATTGTTGTTGTTGCTTTGGTCATTAAAGGGGAAGTTCAGTATGGCTAAAGCACTGTCTGGTAAGATACAATCCTATTGTTGTGGCTTTGGTCATTAAAGGGGAAGTTCAGTATGGCTAAAGCACTGTCTGGTAAGATACAATCCTATTGTTGTTGCTTTGGTCATTAAAGGGGAAGTTCAGTATGGCTAAAGCACTGTCTGGTAAGATACAATCCTATTGTTGTTGCTTTGGTCATTAAAGGGGAAGTTCAGTATGGCTAAAGCAAAGACGGTACATTATTAAGATGAAACTGCTTCTCCAGTACAAATTCCCGTTCACAATGTCATGGCAACGTTGGCTATCGAAGGTCATGCGTAGAAACACATCATCGGGGTCTAACGGTCATCTCCCACCGAACTGGGCCTGTGCAGGCCGTCAAATTCCTGGTATTTTTGTTGTTGTATTTTATTAGGATCCCCATTAGCTGTTGCGAAAGCAGCAGCTACTCTTCCTGGGGTCCACACAACACATGAAACATGGCATAATGCAGAACATTAATAGACAAGAACAGCTCAAGGACAGAACTACATCAATTATAAATAAATACTAAATGCACACAGCCTACATATCAATACCAACACACACACACTATCTAGACACTCCTTTGATATAAAGTTGTTTTTGTCAGTTTGTCACTTTCACAACGTTGGAGTAATAACATGTTCAACTATTTAAGACATCGTCTCCAGTCTTAGTTGTGCCTTTAGATTTAGAGAAACAAAACCACAAGATGAACTTCTCATTGACTTCTCGAAACCCCAAACCTGGTCTGTTTGGTCTGTTTCACAAGCATGCCCGGAAGTCTTGCGATGTTGCTCCTCTGGGTTTAGAAACTCTTTGGCTAAAGTTAACTGAAGTTTGTAGTGGCTGGTGACAGACAACTGAACCATGTTTCTCCTGGCCCAGAGACTACTTTCAGGGTGAGGAACCAGCTAGCATCAAGGTGTAATATCCTGAACTTCCCCTTTAATGCTAAGGTTGACGGCAGTGGCTAAGTAGACAAATCCTAACAGTGGATCACAGACTCTCCTGGTTGGCCCAGAGACTACGTTCAAGGAAAGGAACCATCTAACTAATGTTGTCATTTTGGTGACCTATCCCTTTAAGTTTTGTTTCAATGACATTAGGCGTGCACCATATCCTGACTATTCCAGGTGAGTTATCCAGACGGAGGTCGATCAGAGAGAGTCAACTGGCCATTCAGCTGACAGTTTGTTAATTGACTGACTAGGAAGTGGTTTTCTTTGTCTTTGTGTCTGTAGTCAGGACGTAGTTCTGTACTGAATGCAGCCATCTGCTGGTGAAAACATCTCTGTTTGTCTTAGTGTCTGTAGTCAGGACGTAGTTCTGTACTGAATGCAGCCATCTGCTGGTGAAAACATCTCCGTTTGTCTTAGTGTCTGTAGTCAGGACGTAGTTCTGTACTGAATGCAGCCATCTGCTGGTGAAAACATCTCCGTTTGTCTTAGTGTCTGTAGTCAGGACGTAGTTCTGTACTGAATGCAGCCATCTGCTGGTGAAAACATCTCCGTTTGTCTTAGTGTCTGTAGTCAGGACGTAGTTCTGTACTGAATGCAGCCATCTGCTGGTGAAAACATCTCCGTTTGTCTTAGTGTCTGTAGTCAGGACGTAGTTCTGTACTGAATGCAGCCATCTGCTGGTGAAAACATCTCTGTTTGTCTTAGTGTCTGTAGTCAGGACGTAGTTCTGTACTGAATGCAGCCATCTGCTGGTGAAAACATCTCTGTTTGTCTTAGTGTCTGTAGTCAGGACGTAGTTCTGTACTGAATGCAGCCATCTGCTGGTGAAAACATCTCCGTTTGTCTTAGTGTCTGTAGTCAGGACGTAGTTCTGTACTGAATGCAGCCATCTGCTGGTGAAAACATCTCCGTTTGTCTTAGTGTCTGTAGTCAGGACGTAGTTCTGTACTGAATGCAGCCATCTGCTGGTGAAAACATCTCTGTTTGTCTTAGTGTCTGTAGTCAGGACGTAGTTCTGTACTGAATGCAGCCATCTGCTGGTGAAAACATCTCCGTTTGTCTTAGTGTCTGTAGTCAGGACGTAGTTCTGTACTGAATGCAGCCATCTGCTGGTGAAAACATCTCTGTTTGTCTTAGTGTCTGTAGTCAGGACGTAGTTCTGTACTGAATGCAGCCATCTGCTGGTGAAAACATCTCCGTTTGTCTTCGTGTCTGTAGTCAGGACTTAGTTCTGTACTGAATGCAGCCATCTGCTGGTGAAAACATCTCTGTTTGTCTTAGTGTCTGTAGTCAGGACGTAGTTCTGTACTGAATGCAGCCATCTGCTGGTGAAAACATCTCCGTTTTGTAGATCTGTATTTACAAGAAAAACTATTCCGGATTATTTTTGATATTCAATCTTCAGTTTATTTTTCTTTCCACTGAGGAAAGTCTGAATCTCATTGTTGTTTTTTGTAATATTACGTTACGCTGACAATTCTATGTTGACATTTGGCAGTTCCCTTCCCACAAGTTAGTCTTATGAAGCCTGGGTATCGTGGGACTGTGAGTTGACTTGAGGGGAGTGTTTCATAGCGAACCACTGCCTTCCATACAGGACCCCGGTCTGTCTGTGTAGAGGGCTACGGTCAAACGGAGAGGGCCTCACTCTAAAAACAGAGGCGTGTTTTCATCATGCTGTGTACCTGCCAACCCTGCATGACTCCTGGCTGGGAGGAGGTCCAGACCAGAGAGACTGGTCCTTTCTTCCACACTGAGGAGTCATATGACTTCTATCTACCTCACATCTGTTTCTACTGCTTTCTGGGCTCACATGTTCATATCCTGCATAATCAGCTGGCACAACGGGCAGATAGAGACTGATAAACAGTCAGGACCTAATGTAGGGGCTCTAACACAGTGGTCTAATGGTTGTAGATAGTGTAGTTGGCTCAGGTTGGCCTTAATGTAGGGGCTCTAACACAGTGGTCTAATGGTTGTAGATAGTGTAGTTGGCTCAGGTTGGCCTTAATGTAGGGGATCTAACACAGTGGTCTAATGGTTGTAGATAGTGTAGTTGGCTCAGGTTGGTCTTAATGTAGGGGATCTAACACAGTGGTCTAATGGTTGTAGATAGTGTAGTTGGCCTTAATGTAGGGGCTCTAACACAGTGGTCTAATGGTTGTAGATAGTGTAGTTGGCTCAGGTTGGTCTTAATGTAGGGGATCTAACACAGTGGTCTAATGGTTGTAGATAGTGTAGTTGGCCTTAATGTAGGGGCTCTAACACAGTGGTCTAATGGTTGTAGATAGTGTAGTTGGCTCAGGTTGGCCTTAATGTAGGGGATCTAACACAGTGGTCTAATGGTTGTAGATAGTGTAGTTGGCTCAGGTTGGTCTTAATGTAGGGGATCTAACACAGTGGTCTAATGGTTGTAGATAGTGTAGTTGGCTCAGGTTGGTCTTAATGTAGGGGATCTAACACAGTGGTCTAATGGTTGTAGATAGTGTAGTTGGCTCAGGTTGGTCTTAATGTAGGGGCTCTAACACAGTGGTCTACTGGTTGTAGATAGTGTAGTTGGCTCAGGTTGGTCTTAATGTAGGGGATCTAACACAGTGGTCTAATGGTTGTAGATAGTGTAGTTGGTCTTAATGTAGGGGATCTAACACAGTGGTCTAATGGTTGTAGATAGTGTAGTTGGCTCAGGTTGGTCTTAATGTAGGGAATCTAACACAGTGGTCTAATGGTTGTAGATAGTGTAGTTGGCTCAGGTTGGTCTTAATGTAGGGGATCTAACACAGTGGTCTAATGGTTGTAGATAGTGTAGTTGGCTCAGGTTGGTCTTAATGTAGGGGATCTAACACAGTGGTCTACTGGTTGTAGATAGTGTAGTTGGCCTTAATGTAGGGGCTCTAACACAGTGGTCTACTGGTTGTAGATAGTGTAGTTGGCTCAGGTTGGTCTTAATGTAGGGGATCTAACACAGTGGTCTAATGGTTGTAGATAGTGTAGTTGGCTCAGGTTGGTCTTAATGTAGGGGCTCTAACACAGTGGTCTAATGGTTGTAGATAGTGTAGTTGGCTCAGGTTGGTCTTAATGTAGGGGCTCTAACACAGTGGTCTAATGGTTGTAGATAGTGTAGTTGGCTCAGGTTGGTCTTAATGTAGGGGATCTAACACAGTGGTCTAATGGTTGTAGATAGTGTAGTTGGCTCAGGTTGGTCTTAATGTAGGGGATCTAACACAGTGGTCTACTGGTTGTAGATAGTGTAGTTGGCCTTAATGTAGGGGCTCTAACACAGTGGTCTACTGGTTGTAGATAGTGTAGTTGGCTCAGGTTGGCCTTAATGTCGTGCTTCCTGGTCCAGGTTCTAATATAGTAGTCTAATGCTCAGGGTTGTTATTACCGGCTTGGTTTCCTGCGCTCTGTGCTTCTGTGGTATGAGCTTGTGGTGTGATGTGGCGACAGGTCCCTAGCCCAGGGGGAGAGGGAGGAGGGAGGGAGGGAGGAGCCCGGGGTCTTGTCGTCGACTCGGCAGCAGGGTCTAGAGGGCTTGTTGATCTGACTGCACTTGTTTGGCTCTGTTTTCTCTCGCTCTCTCTCTGGTCTCCTTCTCTCTCTCTCTCTGGTCTCCTTCTCTCTCTCTCTCTGGTCTCCTTCTCTCTCTCCCTCGCTCTCTCTCTGGTCTCCTTCTCTCACTCTCTCTCTGGTCTCCTTCTCTCACTCTCTCTCTGGTCTCCTTCTCTCTCTCCCTCTCTCTCTGGTCTCCTTCTCTCACTCTCTCTCTGGTCTCCTTCTCTCTCTCCCTCTCTCTCTCTCTGGTCTCCTTCTCTCACTCTCTCTCTGGTCTCCTTCTCTCTCTCCCTCTCTCTCTCTCTGGTCTCCTTCTCTCACTCTCTCTCTGGTCTCCTTCTCTCTCTCCCTCTCTCTCTCTCTGGTCTCCTCTCTCTCCCTCTCTCTCTCTCTCTGGTCTCCTTCTCTCACTCTCTCTCTGGTCTCCTTCTCTCTCTCCCTCTCTCTCTCTCTCTGGTCTCCTTCTCTCTCTCTCTGTCTCTGTCTGTTTTTCTCCACTTCTTTCCAGTTGTCTCTGTCAGACCTGCTCTGCTGGGATTGAGTTGCTCTCTCCATCTCTCTGGAATGTTTCTCACACCAGATGTTGAGAGAAGGAACTTTATTCCTCACGCTTTCTCCCTTTTCTCTGCCTCCTCTCTTTCACTGCCTTCTCTCTCTCTATATAGCTTTCATACATCTGTATTTCTCCCACTGTCTACTCTTGTCTTTCATTCCTCTTCCCTTCATCTATCTCCCCTCTCTTCCACCGTCCTTCTGTAGTGGTTGTGATCAGAGAGGGGTGGTATTGCTGAGCTGCCCTCCATTAGAGGGACCAGATGTTGCAGCTGGGGACACCATCTCCCCCTCTCCTTCCCTCCAGCGCTCTTCCCATCCCTCCATCCCCTCTCTGTGAAGTGGTTGTGATGGGAGCAGTACAGCGTGTGTTTGGCTGGGTTCAGAAAGCTGACTCCGACTCAGTTCATGCCAGGCCATTCCTGTGGCAACGTTTCATGTCTGACATCTGAGCCCCGACCAGAGAGAGAGAGAAGGATACCAGAGAGAGAGATGAGACCAGAGAGAGAGAGAGATGGAGACCAGAGAGAGAGAGAGACCAGAGAGAGAGAGACCAGAGAGAGAGAGACCAGAGAGAGAGAGAGACCAGAGAGAGAGAGACCAGAGAGAGAGAGACCAGAGAGAGAGAGAGACCAGAGAGAGAGAGACCAGAGAGAGAGAGAGAGACCAGAGAGAGAGAGAAACCAGAGAGAGAGAGAGACCTGAGAGAGAGAGACCAGAGAGAGAGAGACCAGAGAGAGAGAGAGACCAGAGAGAGAGAGAGACCAGAGAGAGACCAGAGAGAGAGAGACCAGAGAGAGAGAGAGACCAGAGAGAGAGAGACCAGAGAGAGAGACCAGAGAGAGACCAGAGAGAGAGAGACCAGAGAGAGAGAGACCAGAGAGAGAGACCAGAGAGAGACCAGAGAGAGACCAGAGAGAGAGAGACCAGAGAGAGAGAGAGACCAGAGAGAGAGAGAGAGACCAGAGAGAGAGAGACCGGAGAGAGAGAGACCAGAGAGAGAGAGACCAGAGAGAGAGAGAGACCAGAGAGAGAGAGACCAGAGAGAGAGAGAGACCAGAGAGAGAGAGACCAGAGAGAGAGAGAGACCAGAGAGAGAGAGAGACCAGAGAGAGAGAGACCAGAGAGAGAGAGAGAGAGAGAGACCAGAGAGAGAGAGAGACCAGAGAGAGAGAGAGACCAGAGAGAGAGAGCACCAAGCTGCAACAACTGGAGCTGCCTTGCAAATGGCAACCTATCCCCTAAGGGTGAAAAGTAATGCAGTATAAAGGGAATAGGGTGCGATTTGGGATAGATCCCAGGGTTCGGGTGGTGCACCACATCCTAGAGGTTCTCTGATGGTATGGTGGTGCACCACATCCTAGAGGTTCTCTGATACTATGGTGGTAGCACCACATCCTAGAGGTTCTCTGATGGTATGTTGGTACACCACATCCTAGAGGTTCTCTGATACTATGGTGGCAGCACCACATCCTAGAGGTTCTCTGATGCTATGGTGGTACACCACATCCTAGAGGTTCTCTGATACTATGGTGGTGCACCACATCCTAGAGGTTCTCTGATACTATGGTGGCAGCACCACATCCTAGAGGTTCTCTGATGCTATGGTGGCAGCACCACATCCTAGAGGTTCTCTGATGCTATGGTGGCAGCACCACATCCTAGAGGTTCTCTGATGCTATGGTGGCAGCACCACATCCTAGAGGTTCTCTGATGCTATGGTGGCAGCACCACATCCTAGAAGTTCTCTGATGCTATGGTGGTGCACCACATCCTAGAGGTTCTCTGATGCTCTGGTGGCAGCACCACATCCTAGAGGTTCTCTGATGCTCTGGTGGCAGCACCACATCCTAGAGGTTCTCTGATGCTATGGTGGTGCACCACATCCTAGAGGTTCTCTGATGCTATGGTGGTGCACCACATCCTAGAGGTTCTCTGATGTTATGGTGGTGCACGACATCCTAGAGGTTCTCTGATACTATGGTGGCAGCACCACATCCTAGAGGTTATCTGATGCTATGGTGGTGCACCACATCCTAGAGGTTCTCTGATGCTCTGGTGGCAGCACCACATCCTAGAGGTTCTCTGATACTATGGTGGTGCACCACATCCTAGAGGTTCTCTGATACTATGGTGGCACCACATCCTAGAGGTTCTCTGATACTATGGTGGTGCACCACATCCTAGAGGTTCTCTGATGCTATGGTGGCAGCACGACATCCTAGAGGTTCTCTGATACTATGGTGGCACCACATCCTAGAGGTTCTCTGATACTATGGTGGTACACCACATCCTAGAGGTTCTCTGATGCTATGGTGGTAGCACCACATCCTAGAGGTTCTCTGATGCTATGGTGGTGCACCACATCCTAGAGGTTCTCTGATGCTCTGGTGGCAGCACCACATCCTAGAGGTTCTCTGATACTATGGTGGTACACCACATCCTAGAGGTTCTCTGATGCTATGGTGGTGCACCACATCCTAGAGGTTCTCTGATACTATGGTGGTACACCACATCCTAGAGGTTCTCTGATACTATGGTGGTACACCACATCCTAGAGGTTCTCTGATACTATGGTGGTGCACCACATCCTAGAGGTTCTCTGATACTATGGTGGTAGCACCACATCCTAGAGGTTCTCTGATACTATGGTGGCAGCACCACATCCTAGAGGTTCTCTGATACTATGGTGGTGCACCACATCCTAGAGGTTCTCTGATGCTCTGGTGGTACACCACATCCTAGAGGTTCTCTGATGCTCTGGTGGTGCACCACATCCTAGAGGTTCTCTGATGCTCTGGTGGTGCACCACATCCTAGAGGTTCTCTGATGCTATGGTGGTGCACCACATCCTAGAGGTTCTCTGATACTATGGTGGTACACCACATCCTAGAGGTTCTCTGATACTATGGTGGCACCACATCCTAGAGGTTCTCTGATACTATGGTGGTACACCACATCCTAGAGGTTCTCTGATACTATGGTGGCACCACATCCTAGAGGTTCTCTGATGCTATGGTGGTGCACCACATCCTAGAGGTTCTCTGATACTATGGTGGTAGCACCACATCCTAGAGGTTCTCTGATACTATGGTGGTACACCACATCCTAGAGGTTCTCTGATGCTATGGTGGTGCACCACATCCTAGAGGTTCTCTGATACTATGGTGGTACACCACATCCTAGAGGTTCTCTGATACTATGGTGGTACACCACATCCTAGAGGTTCTCTGATACTATGGTGGTGCACCACATCCTAGAGGTTCTCTGATACTATGGTGGTACACCACATCCTAGAGGTTCTCTGATACTATGGTGGCAGCACCACATCCTAGAGGTTCTCTGATACTATGGTGGTGCACCACATCCTAGAGGTTCTCTGATGCTCTGGTGGTGCACCAC
The DNA here is from genome assembly GCF_016432855.1 of Salvelinus namaycush. NCBI lineage: Eukaryota > Metazoa > Chordata > Actinopteri > Salmoniformes > Salmonidae > Salvelinus > Salvelinus namaycush. The sequence goes on from NW_024058056.1 coordinate 61,371, forward strand.
ATCCTAGAGGTTCTCTGATGCTCTGGTGGCAGCACCATATCCTAGAGGTTCTCTGATGCTCTGGTGGCAGCACCATATCCTAGAGGTTCTCTGATGCTCTGGTGGTGCACCACATCCTAGAGGTTCTCTGATGTTATGGTGGTGCACCATATCCTAGAGGTTCTCTGATGCTCTGGTGGCAGCACCACATCCTAGAGGTTCTCTGATGCTCTGGTGGCAGCACCATATCCTAGAGGTTCTCTGATGCTCTGGTGGCAGCACCATATCCTAGAGGTTCTCTGATACTATGGTGGCAGCACCACATCCTAGAGGTTCTCTGATGCAATGGTGGCAGCACCACATCCTAGAGGTTCTCTGATGTTATGGTGGTGCACCACATCCTAGAGGTTCTCTGATACTATGGTGGCAGCACCACATCCTAGAGGTTCTCTGATTCTATGGTGGCAGCACCACATCCTAGAGGTTCTCTGATGCTCTGGTGGCAGCACCATATCCTAGAGGTTCTCTGATGCTCTGGTGGTGCACCACATCCTAGAGGTTCTCTGATGTTATGGTGGTGCACCATATCCTAGAGGTTCTCTGATGCTCTGGTGGCAGCACCATATCCTAGAGGTTCTCTGATGCTCTGGTGGCAGCACCATATCCTAGAGGTTCTCTGATGCTCTGGTGGCAGCACTATATCCTAGAGGTTCTCTGATACTATGGTGGCAGCACCACATCCTAGAGGTTCTCTGATGCTATGGTGGTAGCACCACATCCTAGAGGTTCTCTGATGCTATGGTGGTGCACCACATCCTAGAGGTTCTCTGATGCTCTGGTGGCAGCACCACATCCTAGAGGTTCTCTGATACTATGGTGGTACACCACATCCTAGAGGTTCTCTGATGCTATGGTGGTGCACCACATCCTAGAGGTTCTCTGATACTATGGTGGTACACCACATCCTAGAGGTTCTCTGATACTATGGTGGTACACCACATCCTAGAGGTTCTCTGATACTATGGTGGTGCACCACATCCTAGAGGTTCTCTGATACTATGGTGGCAGCACCACATCCTAGAGGTTCTCTGATGCTATGGTGGCAGCACCACATCCTAGAGGTTCTCTGATGCTATGGTGGCAGCACCACATCCTAGAGGTTCTCTGATGCTATGGTGGCAGCACCACATCCTAGAGGTTCTCTGATGCTATGGTGGCAGCACCACATCCTAGAAGTTCTCTGATGCTATGGTGGTGCACCACATCCTAGAGCTTCTCTGATGCTCTGGTGGCAGCACCACATCCTAGAGGTTCTCTGATGCTCTGGTGGCAGCACCACATCCTAGAGGTTCTCTGATGCTATGGTGGTGCACCACATCCTAGAGGTTCTCTGATGCTATGGTGGTGCACCACATCCTAGAGGTTCTCTGATGTTATGGTGGTGCACGACATCCTAGAGGTTCTCTGATACTATGGTGGCAGCACCACATCCTAGAGGTTATCTGATGCTATGGTGGTGCACCACATCCTAGAGGTTCTCTGATGCTCTGGTGGCAGCACCACATCCTAGAGGTTCTCTGATACTATGGTGGTGCACCACATCCTAGAGGTTCTCTGATACTATGGTGGCACCACATCCTAGAGGTTCTCTGATACTATGGTGGTGCACCACATCCTAGAGGTTCTCTGATGCTATGGTGGCAGCACGACATCCTAGAGGTTCTCTGATACTATGGTGGCACCACATCCTAGAGGTTCTCTGATACTATGGTGGTACACCACATCCTAGAGGTTCTCTGATGCTATGGTGGTAGCACCACATCCTAGAGGTTCTCTGATGCTATGGTGGTGCACCACATCCTAGAGGTTCTCTGATACTATGGTGGTACACCACATCCTAGAGGTTCTCTGATACTATGGTGGCACCACATCCTAGAGGTTCTCTGATACTATGGTGGTACACCACATCCTAGAGGTTCTCTGATACTATGGTGGTACACCACATCCTAGAGGTTCTCTGATGCTATGGTGGTAGCACCACATCCTAGAGGTTCTCTGATGCTATGGTGGTGCACCACATCCTAGAGGTTCTCTGATACTATGGTGGTAGCACCACATCCTAGAGGTTCTCTGATACTATGGTGGTACACCACATCCTAGAGGTTCTCTGATGCTATGGTGGTGCACCACATCCTAGAGGTTCTCTGATACTATGGTGGTACACCACATCCTAGAGGTTCTCTGATACTATGGTGGTACACCACATCCTAGAGGTTCTCTGATACTATGGTGGTGCACCACATCCTAGAGGTTCTCTGATACTATGGTGGTACACCACATCCTAGAGGTTCTCTGATACTATGGTGGCAGCACCACATCCTAGAAGTTCTCTGATACTATGGTGGTGCACCACATCCTAGAGGTTCTCTGATGCTCTGGTGGTGCACCACATCCTAGAGGTTCTCTGATGCTCTGGTGGCAGCACCATATCCTAGAGGTTCTCTGATGCTCTGGTGGCAGCACCATATCCTAGAGGTTCTCTGATGCTCTGGTGGTGCACCACATCCTAGAGGTTCTCTGATGTTATGGTGGTGCACCATATCCTAGAGGTTCTCTGATGCTCTGGTGGCAGCACCACATCCTAGAGGTTCTCTGATGCTCTGGTGGCAGCACCATATCCTAGAGGTTCTCTGATGCTCTGGTGGCAGCACCATATCCTAGAGGTTCTCTGATACTATGGTGGCAGCACCACATCCTAGAGGTTCTCTGATGCAATGGTGGCAGCACCACATCCTAGAGGTTCTCTGATGTTATGGTGGTGCACCACATCCTAGAGGTTCTCTGATACTATGGTGGCAGCACCACATCCTAGAGGTTCTCTGATTCTATGGTGGCAGCACCACATCCTAGAGGTTCTCTGATGCTCTGGTGGCAGCACCATATCCTAGAGGTTCTCTGATGCTCTGGTGGTGCACCACATCCTAGAGGTTCTCTGATGTTATGGTGGTGCACCATATCCTAGAGGTTCTCTGATGCTCTGGTGGCAGCACCATATCCTAGAGGTTCTCTGATGCTCTGGTGGCAGCACCATATCCTAGAGGTTCTCTGATGCTCTGGTGGCAGCACTATATCCTAGAGGTTCTCTGATACTATGGTGGCAGCACCACATCCTAGAGGTTCTCTGATGCTATGGTGGCAGCACCACATCCTAGAGGTTCTCTGATGTTATGGTGGTGCACCACATCCTAGAGGTTCTCTGATACTATGGTGGCAGCACCACATCCTAGAGGTTCTCTGATGCTCTGGTGGTACACCACATCCTAGAGATTCTCTGATACTATGGTGGTGCACCACATCCTAGAGGTTCTCTGATACTATGGTGGTAGCACCACATCCTAGAGGTTCTCTGATGGTATGGTGGTAGCACCACATCCTAGAGATTCTCTGATACTATGGTGGTGCACCACATCCTAGAGGTTCTCTGATGCTATGGTGGCAGCACCACATCCTAGAGGTTCTCTGATGCTCTGGTGGTACACCACATCCTAGAGGTTCTCTGATACTATGGTGGCAGCACCACATCCTAGAGGTTCTCTGATGGTATGGTGGTAGCACCACATCCTAGAGGTTCTCTGATACTATGGTGGTACACCACATCCTAGAGGTTCTCTGATGCTATGGTGGTACACCACATCCTAGAGGTTATCTGATGCTATGGTGGTGCACCACATCCTAGAGGTTCTCTGATGCTATGGTGGTACACCACATCCTAGAGGTTCTCTGATACTATGGTGGTGCACCACATCCTAGAGGTTCTCTGATACTATGGTGGTACACCACATCCTAGAGGTTCTCTGATACTATGGTGGTGCACCACATCCTAGAGGTTCTCTGATGCTATGGTGGTACACCACATCCTAGAGGTTCTCTGATACTATGGTGGCACCACATCCTAGAGGTTCTCTGATACTATGGTGGTGCACCACATCCTAGAGGTTCTCTGATACTATGGTGGCACCACATCCTAGAGGTTCTCTGATACTATGGTGGCAGCACCACATCCTAGAGGTTCTCTGATGGTATGGTGGTAGCACCACATCCTAGAGGTTCTCTGATGCTCTGGTGGTGCACCACATCCTAGAGGTTCTCTGATGCTATGGTGGTGCACCACATCCTAGAGGTTCTCTGATGCTATGGTGGCAGCAACACATCCTAGAGGTTCTCTGATGCTCTGGTGGTACACCACATCCTAGAGGTTATCTGATACTATGGTGGCAGCACCACATCCTAGAGGTTCTCTGATGGTATGGTGGTAGCACCACATCCTAGAGGTTCTCTGATGCTATGGTGGTACACCACATCCTAGAGGTTCTCTGATACTATGGTGGTACACCACATCCTAGAGGTTCTCTGATACTATGGTGGTACACCACATCCTAGAGGTTCTCTGATACTATGGTGGCACCACATCCTAGAGGTTCTCTGATGCTATGGTGGTGCACCACATCCTAGAGGTTCTCTGATACTATGGTGGTGCACCACATCCTAGAGGTTCTCTGATACTATGGTGGTACACCACATCCTAGAGGTTCTCTGATACTATGGTGGTGCACCACATCCTAGAGGTTCTCTGATACTATGGTGGTACACCACATCCTAGAGGTTCTCTGATACTATGGTGGTGCACCACATCCTAGAGGTTCTCTGATGCTATGGTGGTACACCACATCCTAGAGGTTCTCTGATACTATGGTGGCACCACATCCTAGAGGTTCTCTGATGCTCTGGTGGTGCACCACATCCTAGAGGTTCTCTGATGGTATGGTGGTGCACCACATCCTAGAGGTTCTCTGATGCTATGGTGGTACACCACATCCTAGAGGTTCTCTGATACTATGGTGGCACCACATCCTAGAGGTTCTCTGATACTATGGTGGCACCACATCCTAGAGGTTCTCTGATACTATGGTGGTACACCACATCCTAGAGGTTATCTGATACTATGGTGGCACCACATCCTAGAGGTTCTCTGATACTATGGTGGCACCACATCCTAGAGGTTCTCTGATACTATGGTGGTACACCACATCCTAGAGGTTCTCTGATACTATGGTGGTGCACCACATCCTAGAGGTTCTCTGATGCTATGGTGGTACACCACATCCTAGAGGTTCTCTGATACTATGGTGGTGCACCACATCCTAGAGGTTCTCTGATGGTATGGTGGTGCACCACATCCTAGAGGTTCTCTGATGGTATGGTGGTGCACCACATCCTAGAGGTTCTCTGATACTATGGTGGCACCACATCCTAGAGGTTCTCTGATGCTATGGTGGTGCACCACATCCTAGAGGTTCTCTGATGCTATGGTGGTACACCACATCCTAGAGGTTCTCTGATACTATGGTGGCACCACATCCTAGAGGTTCTCTGATACTATGGTGGTGCACCACATCCTAGAGGTTCTCTGATGCTATGGTGGTACACCACATCCTAGAGGTTCTCTGATACTATGGTGGCACCACATCCTAGAGGTTCTCTGATACTATGGTGGTGCACCACATCCTAGAGGTTCTCTGATACTATGGTGGCACCACATCCTAGAGGTTCTCTGATACTATGGTGGCAGCACCACATCCTAGAGGTTCTCTGATGGTATGGTGGTAGCACCACATCCTAGAGGTTCTCTGATGGTATGGTGGTAGCACCACATCCTAGAGATTCTCTGATACTATGGTGGTGCACCACATCCTAGAGGTTCTCTGATGCTATGGTGGCAGCACCACATCCTAGAGGTTCTCTGATGCTCTGGTGGTACACCACATCCTAGAGGTTCTCTGATACTATGGTGGCAGCACCACATCCTAGAGGTTCTCTGATGGTATGGTGGTAGCACCACATCCTAGAGGTTCTCTGATACTATGGTGGTACACCACATCCTAGAGGTTCTCTGATGCTATGGTGGTACACCACATCCTAGAGGTTATCTGATGCTATGGTGGTGCACCACATCCTAGAGGTTCTCTGATGCTATGGTGGTACACCACATCCTAGAGGTTCTCTGATACTATGGTGGTGCACCACATCCTAGAGGTTCTCTGATACTATGGTGGTACACCACATCCTAGAGGTTCTCTGATACTATGGTGGTGCACCACATCCTAGAGGTTCTCTGATGCTATGGTGGTACACCACATCCTAGAGGTTCTCTGATACTATGGTGGCACCACATCCTAGAGGTTCTCTGATACTATGGTGGTACACCACATCCTAGAGGTTCTCTGATACTATGGTGGTACACCACATCCTAGAGGTTCTCTGATGCTATGGTGGTAGCACCACATCCTAGAGGTTCTCTGATGCTATGGTGGTGCACCACATCCTAGAGGTTCTCTGATACTATGGTGGTAGCACCACATCCTAGAGGTTCTCTGATACTATGGTGGTACACCACATCCTAGAGGTTCTCTGATGCTATGGTGGTGCACCACATCCTAGAGGTTCTCTGATACTATGGTGGTACACCACATCCTAGAGGTTCTCTGATACTATGGTGGTACACCACATCCTAGAGGTTCTCTGATACTATGGTGGTGCACCACATCCTAGAGGTTCTCTGATACTATGGTGGTACACCACATCCTAGAGGTTCTCTGATACTATGGTGGCAGCACCACATCCTAGAGGTTCTCTGATACTATGGTGGTGCACCACATCCTAGAGGTTCTCTGATGCTCTGGTGGTGCACCACATCCTAGAGGTTCTCTGATGCTCTGGTGGCAGCACATCCTAGAGGTTCTCTGATACTATGGTGGTACACCACATCCTAGAGGTTCTCTGATACTATGGTGGTGCACCACATCCTAGAGGTTCTCTGATGCTATGGTGGTACACCACATCCTAGAGGTTCTCTGATACTATGGTGGCACCACATCCTAGAGGTTCTCTGATGCTCTGGTGGTGCACCACATCCTAGAGGTTCTCTGATGGTATGGTGGTGCACCACATCCTAGAGGTTCTCTGATGCTATGGTGGTACACCACATCCTAGAGGTTCTCTGATACTATGGTGGCACCACATCCTAGAGGTTCTCTGATACTATGGTGGCACCACATCCTAGAGGTTCTCTGATACTATGGTGATACACCACATCCTAGAGGTTATCTGATACTATGGTGGCACCACATCCTAGAGGTTCTCTGATACTATGGTGGCACCACATCCTAGAGGTTCTCTGATACTATGGTGGTACACCACATCCTAGAGGTTCTCTGATACTATGGTGGTGCACCACATCCTAGAGGTTCTCTGATGCTATGGTGGTACACCACATCCTAGAGGTTCTCTGATACTATGGTGGTGCACCACATCCTAGAGGTTCTCTGATGGTATGGTGGTGCACCACATCCTAGAGGTTCTCTGATGGTATGGTGGTGCACCACATCCTAGAGGTTCTCTGATACTATGGTGGCACCACATCCTAGAGGTTCTCTGATGCTATGGTGGTGCACCACATCCTAGAGGTTCTCTGATGCTATGGTGGTACACCACATCCTAGAGGTTCTCTGATACTATGGTGGCACCACATCCTAGAGGTTCTCTGATGCTATGGTGGTACACCACATCCTAGAGGTTATCTGATGCTATGGTGGTGCACCACATCCTAGAGGTTCTCTGATGCTATGGTGGTACACCACATCCTAGAGGTTCTCTGATACTATGGTGGTGCACCACATCCTAGAGGTTCTCTGATACTATGGTGGTACACCACATCCTAGAGGTTCTCTGATACTATGGTGGTGCACCACATCCTAGAGGTTCTCTGATGCTATAGTGGTACACCACATCCTAGAGGTTCTCTGATACTATGGTGGCACCACATCCTAGAGGTTCTCTGATACTATGGTGGTGCACCACATCCTAGAGGTTCTCTGATACTATGGTGGCACCACATCCTAGAGGTTCTCTGATACTATGGTGGCAGCACCACATCCTAGAGGTTCTCTGATGGTATGGTGGTAGCACCACATCCTAGAGGTTCTCTGATGCTCTGGTGGTGCACCACATCCTAGAGGTTCTCTGATGCTATGGTGGTGCACCACATCCTAGAGGTTCTCTGATGCTATGGTGGCAGCAACACATCCTAGAGGTTCTCTGATGCTCTGGTGGTACACCACATCCTAGAGGTTATCTGATACTATGGTGGCAGCACCACATCCTAGAGGTTCTCTGATGGTATGGTGGTAGCACCACATCCTAGAGGTTCTCTGATGCTATGGTGGTACACCACATCCTAGAGGTTCTCTGATGCTATGGTGGTGCACCACATCCTAGAGGTTCTCTGATACTATGGTGGTGCACCACATCCTAGAGGTTCTCTGATACTATGGTGGTACACCACATCCTAGAGGTTCTCTGATACTATGGTGGTGCACCACATCCTAGAGGTTCTCTGATACTATGGTGGTACACCACATCCTAGAGGTTCTCTGATACTATGGTGGTGCACCACATCCTAGAGGTTCTCTGATGCTATGGTGGTACACCACATCCTAGAGGTTCTCTGATACTATGGTGGCACCACATCCTAGAGGTTCTCTGATACTATGGTGGTGCACCACATCCTAGAGGTTCTCTGATGGTATGGTGGTGCACCACATCCTAGAGGTTCTCTGATGCTATGGTGGTACACCACATCCTAGAGGTTCTCTGATACTATGGTGGCACCACATCCTAGAGGTTCTCTGATACTATGGTGGCACCACATCCTAGAGGTTCTCTGATACTATGGTGGCACCACATCCTAGAGGTTATCTGATACTATGGTGGCACCACATCCTAGAGGTTCTCTGATACTATGGTGGCACCACATCCTAGAGGTTCTCTGATACTATGGTGGTACACCACATCCTAGAGGTTCTCTGATACTATGGTGGTGCACCACATCCTAGAGGTTCTCTGATGCTATGGTGGTACACCACATCCTAGAGGTTCTCTGATACTATGGTGGTGCACCACATCCTAGAGGTTCTCTGATGGTATGGTGGTGCACCACATCCTAGAGGTTCTCTGATGGTATGGTGGTGCACCACATCCTAGA
>NW_024058057.1:0-70352 GCF_016432855.1 Salvelinus namaycush
AGAAAAAGTTATATTTTTACTGTGTAAAAGATAAGCGAACCAGACTGTGATCATAGCCAAGAGACAGATTAGAAACATTCTAAACAAAATAACTGGTAAGTCAGTAAATGCTAAATGAGCGTACAGTAAAGCTAACATTCAAACTGTTATGTCAGTAAATGCTAAATGAGCGTACAGTAAAGCTAACATTCAAACTGTTATGTCAGTAAATGCTAAATGAGCGTACAGTAAAGCTAACATTCAAACTGTTATGTCAGTAAATGCTAAATTAGCGTGCAGTAAAGCTAACATTCAAACTGTTAAGTCAGTAAATGCTAAATGAGCGTGCAGTAAAGCTAACATTCAAACTGGTAAGTCAGTAAATGCTAAATTAGCGTGCAGTAAAGCTAACATTCAAACTGGTAAGTCAGTAAATGCTAAATTAGCGTACAGTAAAGCTAACATTCAAACTGTTATGTCAGTAAATGCTAAATTAGCGTACAGTAAAGCTAACATTCAAACTGTTATGTCAGTAAATGCTAAATTAGCGTACAGTAAAGCTAACATTCAGACTGTTATGTCAGTAAATGCTAAATGAGCGTGCGGTAAAGCTAACATTCAAACTGTTCGTGTATCAGAGGATGTGTACAACAGATCCTAACCAGGATGCATGATCAGATAGAAATGTGTCCCATTTAACCACAGCTGACTGTAGCACAACAACTCAACAGGTGATGTTGGTTGACATGCAGAGACAAAACCAGATTGAAATCTACTGCAATCTACTGTTACAATCTGACATGGTTCTGATTGGGGATTCTTGATGACAGGGCTGGCTTGCACAGAGTTGAATTTTGAGCCATTTATAGCGGTGTCTCATGCCGTACACTCTTCGAAAAAAAGGTGCTATCTAGAACCTAAAATGGATCTTTAACCTTTAAAGAACCCTTTTTGGTTCCAGGTAGAACCCTTTTGGTTCCAGGTGGAACCCTTTTTGTTGCAGGTAGAACCCTTTTTAGGTACCATATACAGTAGGACCCTTTCCACAGAGGGTTCCACATGGAACCCAAAAGGGTATGTGTGGAACCAAAAAGGGTTCTCCTATGGGGACAGCTGAAGAACCCCATTGAAACCCTTTTTGCTAAGAGTGTATCCTCAGTTTGGGGTTCACATTGCATCACTCCCAGGTGGCATCAGACACAGATAGTTTCTCATTGAAACCTCTGAGTGGACTGAAGTCACGAGACCTGTCCAAATGAGTCCTCCCCAACTGGCAGATTATAGCGTAGAAAAACTATAGAATGCACTGGTATATTATTATAATGAATAAGGTCTTATACACCTGTTAGAGGTGTATATATACAGGTGTATTATACAGGTGTTAGAGGAGGGACTATGAATAAGGTCTTATACACCTGTTAGAGGTGTATATATACAGGTGTATTATACAGGTGTTAGAGGAGGGACTCTACACGTCTCATCTCTTTTGATCAAACTGTTTCATGTACCAGGACGTCGGTATGTTGTCACCGTTAGGGCTTTATTCATGTATCCTACCAGGACGTCGGTATGTTGTGACTGTTAGGGCTTTATTCATGTATCCTACCAGGACGTCGGTATGTTGTCACCGTTAGGGCTTTATTCATGTATCCTACCAGGACGTCGGTATGTTGTCACCGTTAGGGCTTTATTCATGTATCCTACCAGGACGTCGGTATGTTGTCACCGTTAGGGCTTTATTCATGTATCCTACCAGGACAACGGTATGTTGTCACCGTTAGGGCTTTATTCATGTATCCTACCAGGACGTCGGTATGTTGTCACCGTTAGGGCTTTATTCATGTATCCTACCAGGACGTCTGTATGTTGTCACCGTTAGGGCTTTATTCATGTATCCTACCAGGACGTCGGTATGTTGTCACCGTTAGGGCTTTATTCATGTATCCTACCAGGACGTCGGTATGTTGTCACCGTTAGGGCTTTATTCATGTATCCTACCAGGACGTCGGTATGTTGTCACCGTTAGGGCTTTATTCATGTATCCTACCAGGACAACGGTATGTTGTCACCGTTAGGGCTTTATTCATGTATCCTACCAGGACGTCGGTATGTTGTCACCGTTAGGGCTTTATTCATGTATCCTACCAGGACGTCTGTATGTTGTCACCGTTAGGGCTTTATTCATGTATCCTACCAGGACGTCGGTATGTTGTGACCGTTAGGGCTTTATTCATGTATCCTACCAGGACGTCGGTATGTTGTCACCGTTAGGGCTTTATTCATGTATCCTACCAGGACGTCTGTATGTTGTCACCGTTAGGGCTTTATTCATGTATCCTACCAGGACGTCGGTATGTTGTGACCGTTAGGGCTTTATTCATGTATCCTACCAGGACGCCGGTATGTTGTCACTGTTAGGGCTTTATTCATGTATCCTACCAGGACGTCGGTATGTTGTAACCCTTAGGGCTTTATTCATGTATCCTACCAGGACGTCGGTATGTTGTCACCGTTAGGGCTTTATTCATGTATCCTACCAGGACGTCGGTATGTTGTCACCGTTAGGGCTTTATTCATGTATCCTACCAGGACGCCGGTATGTTGTCACCGTTAGGGCTTTATTCATGTATCCTACCAGGACGTCGGTATGTTGTCACCGTTAGGGCTTTATTCATGTATCCTACCAGGACGTCGGTATGTTGTCACCCTTAGGGCTTTATTCATGTATCCTACCAGGACGTCGGTATGTAGTGACTGTTAGGGCTTTATTCATGTATCCTACCAGGACGTCGGTATGTTGTCACCGTTAGGGCTTTATTCATGTATCCTACCAGGACGTCGGTATGTTGTCACCGTTAGGGCTTTATTCATGTATCCTACCAGGACGTCGGTATGTTGTCACCGTTAGGGCTTTATTCATGTATCCTACCAGGACGTCGGTATGTTGTCACCGTTAGGGCTTTATTCATGTATCCTACCAGGACGTCGGTATGTTGTGACTGTTAGGGCTTTATTCATGTATCCTACCAGGACGTCGGTATGTTGTGACTGTTAGGGCTTTATTCATGTATCCTACCAGGACGTCGGTATGTTGTAACCGTTAGGGCTTTATTCATGTATCCTACCAGGACGTCGGTATGTTGTCACCGTTAGGGCTTTATTCATGTATCCTACCAGGACGTCGGTATGTTGTCACCCTTAGGGCTTTATTCATGTATCCTACCAGGACGTCGGTATGTTGTCACCGTTAGGGCTTTATTCATGTATCCTACCAGGACGTCGGTATGTTGTAACCGTTAGGGCTTTATTCATGTATCCTACCAGGACGTCGGTATGTTGTCACCGTTAGGGCTTTATTCATGTATCCTACCAGGACGTCGGTATGTTGTAACCGTTAGGGCTTTATTCATGTATCCTACCAGGACGTCGGTATGTTGTCACCGTTAGGGCTTTATTCATGTATCCTACCAGGACGTCGGTATGTTGTCACCGTTAGGGCTTTATTCATGTATCCTACCAGGACGTCGGTATGTTGTGACCGTTAGGGCTTTATTCATGTATCCTACCAGGACGTCGGTATGTTGTGACCGTTAGGGCTTTATTCATGTATCCTACCAGGACGTCGGTATGTAGTGACTGTTAGGGCTTTATTCATGTATCCTACCAGGACGTCGGTATGTTGTCACCGTTAGGGCTTTATTCATGTATCCTACCAGGACGTCGGTATGTTGTCACCGTTAGGGCTTTATTCATGTATCCTACCAGGACGTCGGTATGTTGTCACCGTTAGGGCTTTATTCATGTATCCTACCAGGACGTCGGTATGTTGTCACCGTTAGGGCTTTATTCATGTATCCTACCAGGACGTCGGTATGTTGTAACCCTTAGGGCTTTATTCATGTATCCTACCAGGATGTCGGTATGTTGTCACCCTTAGGGCTTTATTCATGTATCCTACCAGGACGTCGGTATGTTGTCACCGTTAGGGCTTTATTCATGTATCCTACCAGGACGTCGGTATGTAGTGACTGTTAGGGCTTTATTCATGTATCCTACCAGGACGTCGGTATGTTGTGACCGTTAGGGCTTTATTCATGTATCCTACCAGGACGTCGGTATGTTGTCACCGTTAGGGCTTTATTCATGTATCCTACCAGGACGTCGGTATGTTGTCACCGTTAGGGCTTTATTCATGTATCCTACCAGGACGTCGGTATGTTGTAACCGTTAGGGCTTTATTCATGTATCCTACCAGGACGTCGGTATGTTGTCACCCTTAGGGCTTTATTCATGTATCCTACCAGGACGTCGGTATGTTGTAACCCTTAGGGCTTTTTTCATGTATCCTACCAGGACGTCGGTATGTTGTCACTGTTAGGGCTTTATTCATGTATCCTACCAGGACGTCGGTATGTTGTAACCCTTAGGGCTTTTTTCATGTATCCTACCAGGACGTCGGTATGTTGTCACTGTTAGGGCTTTATTCATGTATCCTACCAGGACGTCGGTATGTTGTAACCCTTAGGGCTTTATTCATGCATCCTACCAGGACGTCGGTATGTTGTCACCGTTAGGGCTTTATTCATGTATCCTACCAGGACGTCGGTATGTTGTCACCGTTAGGGCTTTATTCATGTATCCTACCAGGACGTCGGTATGTTGTCACCGTTAGGGCTTTATTCATGTATCCTACCAGGACGTCGGTATGTTGTAACCCTTAGGGCTTTATTCATGTATCCTACCAGGACGTCGGTATGTAGTGACTGTTAGGGCTTTATTCATGTATCCTACCAGGACGTCGGTATGTTGTAACCGTTAGGGCTTTATTCATGTATCCTACCAGGACGTCGGTATGTTGTAACCGTTAGGGCTTTATTCATGTATCCTACCAGGACGTCGGTATGTTGTCACCGTTAGGGCTTTATTCATGTGTCCTACCAGGACGTCGGTATGTTGTAACCCTTAGGGCTTTATTCATGTATCCTACCAGGACGTCGGTATGTTGTCACTGTTAGGGCTTTATTCATGTATCCTACCAGGACGTCGGTATGTTGTAACCCTTAGGGCTTTATTCATGTATCCTACCAGGACGTCGGTATGTTGTCACCGTTAGGGCTTTATTCATGTATCCTACCAGGACGTCGGTATGTTGTCACCGTTAGGGCTTTATTCATGTATCCTACCAGGACGTCGGTATGTTGTCACCGTTAGGGCTTTATTCATGTATCCTACCAGGACGTCGGTATGTTGTGACTGTTAGGGCTTTATACATGTATCCTACCAGGACGCCGGTATGTTGTCACCGTTAGGGCTTTATTCATGTATCCTACCAGGACGTCGGTATGTTGTCACCGTTAGGGCTTTATTCATGTATCCTACCAGGACGCCGGTATGTTGTCACCGTTAGGGCTTTATTCATGTATCCTACCAGGACGTCGGTATGTTGTCACCGTTAGGGCTTTATTCATGTATCCTACCAGGACGTCGGTATGTTGTCACCCATAGGGCTTTATTCATGTATCCTACCAGGACGTCGGTATGTTGTCACCGTTAGGGCTTTATTCATGTATCCTACCAGGACGTCGGTATGTTGTCACCGTTAGGGCTTTATTCATGTATCCTACCAGGACGTCTGTATGTTGTCACCGTTAGGGCTTTATTCATGTATCCTACCAGGACGTCTGTATGTTGTCACCGTTAGGGCTTTATTCATGTATCCTACCAGGACGTCGGTATGTTGTCACCCTTAGGGCTTTATTCATGTATCCTACCAGGACGTCGGTATGTTGTGACTGTTAGGGCTTTATTCATGTATCCTACCAGGACGTCGGTATGTTGTCACCGTTAGGGCTTTATTCATGTATCCTACCAGGACGTCGGTATGTTGTCACCCTTAGGGCTTTATTCATGTATCCTACCAGGACGTCGGTATGTTGTCACCGTTAGGGCTTTATTCATGTATCCTACCAGGACGTCGGTATGTTGTCACCGTTAGGGCTTTATTCATGTATCCTACCAGGACGTCGGTATGTTGTCACCCTTAGGGCTTTATTCATGTATCCTACCAGGACGTCGGTATGTTGTCACCGTTAGGGCTTTATTCATGTATCCTACCAGGACGTCGGTATGTTGTCACCGTTAGGGCTTTATTCATGTATCCTACCAGGACGTCGGTATGTTGTAACCCTTAGGGCTTTATTCATGTATCCTACCAGGACGTCGGTATGTTGTGACTGTTAGGGCTTTATTCATGTATCCTACCAGGACGTCGGTATGTTGTCACCGTTAGGGCTTTATTCATGTATCCTACCAGGACATCGGTATGTTGTGACCGTTAGGGCTTTATTCATGTATCCTACCAGGACGTCGGTATGTTGTCACTGTTAGGGCTTTATTCATGTATCCTACCAGGACGTCGGTATGTTGTCACCGTTAGGGCTTTATTCATGTATCCTACCAGGACGTCGGTATGTTGTAACCCTTAGGGCTTTATTCATGTATCCTACCAGGACGTCGGTATGTTGTGACTGTTAGGGCTTTATTCATGTATCCTACCAGGACGTCGGTATGTTGTCACCGTTAGGGCTTTATTCATGTATCCTACCAGGACGTCGGTATGTTGTCACCGTTAGGGCTTTATTCATGTATCCTACCAGGACGTCGGTATGTTGTGACTGTTAGGGCTTTATTCATGTATCCTACCAGGACGTCGGTATGTTGTCACCGTTAGGGCTTTATTCATGTATCCTACCAGGACGTCGGTATGTTGTCACCGTTAGGGCTTTATTCATGTATCCTACCAGGACGTCGGTATGTTGTCACCGTTAGGGCTTTATTAATGTATCCTACCAGGACAACGGTATGTTGTCACCGTTAGGGCTTTATTCATGTATCCTACCAGGACGTCGGTATGTTGTCACCTTTAAAACAACTCCGGCCTCGGTTGAGGAATTCAAACTCAGTTGACTAAAACAACACCGGCCTCGGTTGAGGAATTCAAACTCAGTTGACTAAAACAACACCAGCCTCGGGGTACAAGACTTGAACTTGAGTTGTCAGAGGTTAATGAGGCCAACAGATACAGTCCAAAGGAGAAGCCTGTTCCGGTTCAGTTAGTGTTGCCTGTTCCAAATCTAATGTATTTATTAAGCCCTTTTTACACCAGCCAATGTCACAAAGTGCTGTACAGAACCAGCCTAAAACCCCAAACAGCAAGAACTGCAAATGTAGAAGCACGGTGGCCAGAAAAAACTCCCTAGAAAGGCAGGAACCTAGGAAGACACCTAGAGAGGAACCAGGCTCTGAGGGGTGGCCAGTCCTCTTCTGGCTGTACTGGGTAGAGAGGAACCAGGCTCTGAGGGGTGGCCAGTCCTCTTCTGGCTGTACTGGGTAGAGAGGAACCAGGCTCTGAGGGGTGGCCAGTCCTCTTCTGGCTGTACTGGGTAGAGAGGAACCAGGCTCTGAGGGGTGGCCAGTCCTCTAGAAAGGCAGGAACCTAGGAAGACACCTAGAGAGGAACCAGGCTCTGAGGGGTGGCCAGTCCTCTTCTGGCTGTGCCGGATGGAGATTATAAGAGTACATGGCCATTAAGGCCAGATTGTTCTTCAAGATGTTCAAACGTTCATAGATGACCAGCAGGGTCAAATAATAACCACAGTGGTCGTAGATGGTGCAACAGGTCAGCACCTCAGGAGTAAATATCAGTTGGCTTTTCATAGCCGAGCATTCAGGGGTCGAGACAACAGAAGAAGCTGCCTGACTGTGCTATGAAGGTTACTCAACGTAACAGCCCCATCTAGTGGCCAGTTATAAACATGGCATGCAGCAGCACGGGCTGCTGAACTAATGGAGATCCTTCATAAATACAAATACAAACATTGACTCAAGGCTTAAAAATCCTTCTTTAACCTGTTCCCCTCCTCTTCATCTACACTGATTGAAATGGATTTAACAAGTGACATCAGTAAGGGATCATTGCTTTCACCTGGAATCACCTGGTCCGTCTGTCATTGAAAGAGCAGGTGTTCCTAATGTTTTGTATTCTCAGGGTATGTTACAAATGACAGTCAACCTCATAACTGAACACTATTCAGACATTATGTATGTTTTTATATGGCCTTCTGTATTTCAAGATGTACATTCTTGGCAAATTGTTAAATAAAATCCCCAAAAGGTATTTAGAACTGTAGAAATGGATGAAAACACAACCTCAGACTGTTTCAGTTTAATCACAATTTATTTCTGCTTAAATAATGAATTGGATCATCCATGTTGGTTGTCATACATGTGTTACCAGATCACCAGTCAATGCTTTAGGTGGTCTCATATGAATAGATACAACAGAAGGAAATATGGCAACAAAACCCAGAGAAAAAATGCCCCTTTAAACCACAGCAGGCTTAAAACCTAACATTATACTGCTGAAACAATGACCAATGATTGGTTTAGAGCCAATACACATGACAACTGTTAACCCTTTCCAATGTGCCAGTCTACATTATATATTGGGAGCTCTCTAACCCTTTCCAATGTGCCAGTCTACATTATATATTGGGAGCTCTCATATCTCCTTGTCTTTAATAGTATTATTCCATGCTACACAGTGGGCCCTCATAAAGCATCAGAATGAAGTTCCCCTCTCTGTCCTGCTGTCTCCCAGGTGGCTGTTCATGTTTCTGAGCAGACAGACACTGATAGAAGTAACACCTTATTTCATAATACAATGTTCGCGAATGAGGAAAACTAAGTCAAACCAGGTGAATCTCATGCATCAAAATATTAGTACTCTGAGGAAATATGTTCACAGAAGTGATGTTTGAGTTGCAGTGGAGTTAGGTTAAAATCAAGCTACCATTTTGATTTTACAAACATTTCCCGCTGATAATTAGACATGTGCAGTAACACCCAAGCGTTTTAATAAAGGTGGAATCAATATTCCAATGCTTTGCGAAGCTGTCCTACCAGTGCAGAAAACATTCTATCAGTGACTAAACTTCAGAAGTTTTTACAGTGTCATTTATATACAACCAAACCACCCGTTGTCATTAAAAATCACAACCACATCATACACCCACCCCAGTGGTGTGGCTACAGGACAGAAAATATAAGGCTTGTAGAGGGTGACTCCAAGTGTTCCTCTAATCTGTCAATCAAACGTCCTGTTGTGCCTCATTGGTCCGAGAGATGCTTGGAGGCGTGGCTACTGTTGTCCTGATGCCATGATGGAGCAGACCACACCCCTGTTCTCCTGTCACCGTGGTAACAACAGGTCATGACTGGAGCCCAGGTTGTGGACAGAAAAGTAAGTTTTTCATGCTCATGCGAAATCAAATAAAGTGGTCTTGCTGTAAAACCATGCGTTAACGTGAAAGCTGCAGACACACGTTCTGATTGGCTGTTCTCCTGCTTCAAGGTTCCAGTCATCTCCCTTCCAGGAAGTCATGAAACATCAACAAACCTGCAAAAGAAAACACACATGATAGGTGATTTAGATCAACATGAGTTTAATTCTCTCACCACTGTGTATGTTGTGAATAGTTTGTCTCTCTTGATTAACCAACTGCACCAACCAGCTAAACTAACAAGACTGCAAGGCCCTCAGAAAGTGTGAGGGTTTGACTGGGCAGAGTTAGGATAAGACTATATCTGGGCAGGACACTGTGGGATTAGGGTTTGACTGGGCAGAGTTAGGATAAGACTATATCTGGGCAGGACACTGTGGGATTAGGGTTTGACTGGGGAGAGTTAGGATAAGACTATATCTGGGCAGGACACTATGGGATTAGGGTTTGACTGGGCAGAGTTAGGATAAGACTATATCTGGGCAGGACACTATGGGATTAGGGTTTGACTGGGGAGAGTTAGGATAAGACTATATCTGGACAGGACACTATGGGATTAGGGTTTGACTGGGCAGAGTTAGGATAAGACTATATCTGGGCAGGACACTGTGGGGTTAGGGTTTGACTGGGCAGAGTTAGGATGAGACTATATCTGGGCAGGACACTGTGGGATTAGGGTTAGGGTTTGACTGGGCAGAGTTAGGATAAGACTATATCTGGGCAGGACACTGTGGGATTAGGGTTTGACTGGGCAGAGTTAGGATAAGACTATATCTGGGCAGGACACTGTGGGATTAGGGTTTGACTGGGCAGAGTTAGGATAAGACTATATCTGGGCAGGACACTGTGGGGTTAGGGTTTGACTGGGCAGAGTTAGGATAAGACTATATCTGGGCAGGACACTGTGGGATTAGGGTTTGACTGGGCAGAGTTAGGATAAGACTATAGCTGGGCAGGACACTGTGGGTTTAGGGTTTGACTGGGGAGAGTTAGGATAAGACTATATCTGGGCAGGACACTGTGGGGTTAGGGTTTGACTGGGCAGAGTTAGGATAAGACTATATCTGGGCAGGACACTGTGGGATTAGGGTTTGACTGGGGAGAGTTAGGATAAGACTATATCTGGGCAGGACACTGTGGGATTAGGGTTTGACTGGGGAGAGTTAGGATAAGACTATATCTGGGCAGGACACTGTGGGATTAGGGTTTGACTGGGCAGAGTTAGGATAAGACTATATCTGGGCAGGACACTGTGGGATTAGGGTTTGACTGGGGAGAGTTAGGATAAGACTATAGCTGGGCAGGACACTGTGGGTTTAGGGTTTGACTGGGGAGAGTTAGGATAAGACTATATCTGGGCAGGACACTGTGGGATTAGGGTTTGACTGGGCAGAGTTAGGATAAGACTATATCTGGGCAGGACACTGTGGGATTAGGGTTAGGGTTTGACTGGGCAAAGTTAGGATAAGACTATATCTGGGCAGGACACTGTGGGATTAGGGTTTGACTGGGGAGAGTTAGGATAAGACTATATCTGGGCAGGACACTGTGGGGTTAGGGTTTGACTGGGGAGAGTTAGGATAAGACTATATCTGGGCAGGACACTGTGGGATTAGGGTTTGACTGGGCAGAGTTAGGGTAAGACTATATCTGGGCAGGACACTGTGGGATTAGGATTTGACTGGGCAGAGTTAGGATAAGACTATATCTGGACAGGACACTGTGGGATTAGGGTTTGACTGGGCAGAGTTAGGGTAAAACTATATCTGGGCAGGACACTGTGGGATTAGGATTTGACTGGGCAGAGTTAGGATAAGACTATATCTGGGCAGGACACTGTGGGATTAGGGTTTGACTGGGCAGAGTTAGGATAAGACTATATCTGGGCAGGACACTGTGGGATTAGGGTTTGACTGGGGAGAGTTAGGATAAAACTATATCTGGGCAGGACACTGTGGGGTTAGGGTTTGACTGGGGAGAGTTAGGATAAGACTATATCTGGGCAGGACACTGTGGGATTAGGGTTTGACTGGGGAGAGTTAGGATAAGACTATATCTGGGCAGGACACTGTGGGATTAGGGTTTGACTGGGGAGAGTTAGGATGAGACTATCTGGGCAGGACACTGTGGGATTGGGGTTTGACTGGGCAGAGTTAGGATTAGACTATATCTGGGCAGGACACTGTGGGATTAGGGTTTGACTGGGGAGAAGCATCTCTCGTGCTTCTACACCTGCATTGCTTGCTGTTTGGGGTTTTAGGCTGGGTTTCTGTACAGCACTTTGAGATATCAGCTGAAGTACGAAGGGCTATATAAAATAAACTTGATTTGATTTGGTCATCTATATGGGGCTGAGTTAGCATGTTGTCAGTAGGGTCACATCTCTAGGGGGCTGAGTTAGCATGTTGTCAGTAGGGTCACATCTCTAGGGGGCTGAGTTAGCATGTTGTCAGTAGGGTCACATCTCTAGGGGGCTGAGTTAGCATGTTGTCAGTAGGGTCACATCTCTAGGGGGCTGAGTTAGCATGTTGTCAGTAGGGTCACATCTCTAGGAGACTGAGTTAGCATGTTGTCAGTAGGGTCACATCTCTAGGGGGCTGAGTTAGCATGTTGTCAGTAGGGTCACATCTATATGGGGCTGAGTTAGCATGTTGTCAGTAGGGTCACATCTCTAGGGGGCTGAGTTAGCATGTTATCAGTAGGGTCACATCTCTAGGGGGCAGAGTTAGCATGTTGTCAGTAGGGTCATCTATATGGGGCTGAGTTAGCATGTTGTCAGTAGGGTCACATCTCTAGGAGACTGAGTTAGCATGTTGTCAGTAGGGTCATCTATATGGGGCTGAGTTAGCATGTTGTCAGTAGGGTCACATCTCTAGGGGGCTGAGTTAGCATGTTGTCAGTAGGGTCATCTATATGGGGCTGAGTTAGCATGTTGTCAGTAGGGTCACATCTCTAGGGGGCTGAGTTAGCATGTTGTCAGTAGGGTCACATCTCTAGGGGGCTGAGTTAGCATGTTGTCAGTAGGGTCATCTATATTGGGCTGAGTTAGCATGTTGTCAGTAGGGTCACATCTCTAGGAGACTGAGTTAGCATGTTGTCAGTAGGGTCACATCTCTAGGGGGCTGAGTTAGCATGTTGTCAGTAGGGTCATCTATATTGGGCTGAGTTAGCATGTTGTCAGTAGGGTCACATCTCTAGGAGACTGAGTTAGCATGTTGTCAGTAGGGTCATCTATATGGGGCTGAGTTAGCATGTTGTCAGTAGGGTCACATCTCTAGGAGACTGAGTTAGCATGTTGTCAGTACGGTCATCTCTATTGGGCTGAAATAGTATGTTGTCAGTAGGGTCACATCTATATGGGGCGGAGTCAGGGTCACAAAGCACATCTCTATTGTGGCTTCAGAGTGAATGGATCCAGACTGAGCCTGTCCTGGAGCCAACAGGATAATGGATCCAGACTGAGTCTGTCCTGGAGCCGACAGGATAAAGGATCCAGACTGAGCCTGTCCTGGAGCCGACAGGATAATGGATGCAGACTGAGCCTGTCATGGATCCGACAGGATAATGGATCCAGACTGAGTCTGACCTGGAGCCGACAGGATAAAGGATCCAGACTGAGCCTGTCCTGGAGCCGACAGGATAATGGATCCAGACTAAGCCTGTCCTGGATCCGACAGGATAATGGATGCAGACTGAGCCTGTCCTGGATCCGACAGGATAATGGATCCAGGCTGAGCCTGTCATGGATCCGACAGGATCATGGATCCAGACTGAGCCTGTCCTGGAACCGACAGGATAATGGATCCAGACTAAGCCTGTCCTGGATCCGACAGGATAATGGATCCAGACTGAGCCTGTCCTGGATCCGACAGGATAATGGATCCAGGCTGAGCCTGTCCTGGATCCGACAGGATAATGGATCCAGACAGCCGGATGCTGGATCCGACAGGATAATGGATCCAGACAGCCGGATGTTGGATCCGACAGGACAATGGATCCAGGCTGAGCCTGTCCTGGAGCCAACAGGATAATGGATCCAGACTGAGCCTGTCCTGGATCCGACAGGATAATGGATCCAGGCTGAGCCTGTCCTGGATCCGACAGGATAATGGATCCAGACAGCCGGTTGCTGGATCCAGACAGGATAATGGATCCGACAGGATAATGGATCCGACAGGATAACGGATCAAGACAGGATAACGGATCCAGACAGGATAATGGATCCAGACAGGATACCACCCGGCTGTAGTGTTAAGTGATCCCCATTTCCCTCCATATTCTATCAGTCCTGAGCTCCATACTTGTACGTACCAGGTTGAGCACACGACTGTTATCAATGATCCTTTTCCACTTGCTTCTTTTTCACCTTCGACCCTGACCCTTCTCCAGACTGCAACACACAGAGAGAAGGGTTAGACAGGATGATGGCAGAATGAGGGGCAGGCCCGCAGAACACACAGAAACACCAAGCAGACTGGAACTCTTCTCCACTAGTGTCCTAGACATGCTGAAAGAAAACACTAAGGGTTCATTCACTACATCCAGCTGATTGTCATCACTCCATCATCAGGTTCATAGTCTGACCAGTAAACACCCACAGTCCAATGACATCACACTGACAGCAGGTCAGATTGAGCTCTCTGATTGGTTCACGATGAACTGAGCTGTCTGACAACCACACACCACAGCACTCTGAAGCACTCCACACTGCTAGTCTACCGTCTAGTGTCTACTGTCTACCGTTAGTGTCTACCGTCTAGTGTCTACTGTCTAGTGTCTACTGTCTAGTATCTACTGTCTAGTGTCTACTGTCTAGTGTCTACTGTCTAGTGTCTACTGTCTAGTGTCTACCGTTAGTGTCTACTGTCTAGTGTCTACCGTTAGTGTCTACCGTCTAGTGTCTACTGTCTAGTATCTACTGTCTAGTGTCTACTGTCTAGTGTCTACTGTCTAGTGTCTACTGTCTAGTGTCTACTGCCTACCGTCAGTGTCTACGGTCTAGTTGGAACTCTCTCCACTACTAGTCTACCGTCTAGTGTCTACTGTCTAGTGTCTACCGTTAGTGTCTACCGTCTAGTATCTACCGTTAGTGTCTACCGTCTAGTATCTACCGTCTAGTGTCTACTGTCTAGTGTCTACCGTCTAGTGTCTACTGTCTAGTGTCTACTGTCTAGTGTCTACTGTCTAGTGTCTACTGTCTAGTGTCTACCGTCAGTGTCTACGGTCTAGTATCTACTGTCTAGTGTCTACCGTCTAGTGTCTACTGTCTAGTGTCTACTGTCTAGTGTCTACCGTCTAGTGTCTACTGTCTAGTGTCTACTGTCTAGTGTCTACTGTCTAGTGTCTACCGTCAGTGTCTACTGTCTAGTGTCTACTGTCTAGTGTCTACTGTCTAGTGTCTACTGTCTAGTGTCTACCGTCAGTGTCTACGGTCTAGTTGGAACTCTCTCCACTACTAGTCTAGTGTCTAGTTGGAACTCTCTCCACTACTAGTCTACTGTCTAGTTGGAACTCTCTCCACTGCTAGTCTAGTGTCTAGTTGGAACTCTCTCCACTACTAGTCTACTGTCTAGTTGGAACTCTCTCCACTACTAGTCTACCGTTAGTGTCTACTGTCTAGTTGGAACTCTCTCCACTACTAGTCTACTGTCTAGTTGGAACTCTCTCCACTACTAGTCTACCGTCAGTGTCTACTGTCTAGTTGGAACTCTCTCCACTGCTAGTCTACTGTCTAGTTGGAACTCTCTCCACTACTAGTCTACCGTTAGTGTCTACTGTCTAGTTGGAACTCTCTCCACTACTAGTCTACCGTCTAGTTGGAACTCTCTCCACTACTAGTCTACCGTCAGTGTCTACTGTCTAGTTGGAACTCTCTCCACTACTAGTCTACCGTCTAGTTGGAACTCTCTCCACTACTAGTCTACCGTCAGTGTCTAGTGTCTAGTTGGAACTCTCTCCACTACTAGTCTACTGTCTAGTTGGAACTCTCTCCACTACTAGTCTACCGTTAGTGTCTACTGTCTAGTTGGAACTCTCTCCACTACTAGTCTACTGTCTAGTTGGAACTCTCTCCACTACTAGTCTACTGTCTAGTTGGAACTCTCTCCACTACTAGTCTACTGTCTAGTTGGAACTCTCTCCACTACTAGTCTACTGTCTAGTTGGAACTCTCTCCACTACTAGTCTACTGTCTAGTTGGAACTCTCTCCACTACTAGTCTACCGTCTAGTTGGAACTCTCTCCACTACTAGTCTACCGTCAGTGTCTAGTGTCTAGTTGGAACTCTCTCCACTACTAGTCTAGTGTCTAGTTGGAACTCTCTCCACTGCTAGTCTAGTGTCTAGTTGGAACTCTCTTCACTACTAGTCTACCGTTAGTGTCTACTGTCTAGTTGGAACTCTCTCCACTACTAGTCTACCGTTAGTGTCTACTGTCTAGTTGGAACTCTCTCCACTACTAGTCTAGTGTCTAGTTGGAACTCTCTCCACTGCTAGTCTAGTGTCTAGTTGGAACTCTCTTCACTACTAGTCTACCGTTAGTGTCTACTGTCTAGTTGGAACTCTCTCCACTACTAGTCTACCGTTAGTGTCTACTGTCTAGTTGGAACTCTCTCCACTACTAGTCTAGTGTCTAGTTGGAACTCTCTCCACTACTAGCCTACCGTCAGTGTCTACTGTCTAGTTGGAACTCTCTCCACTACTAGTCTACCGTTAGTGTCTACTGTCTAGTGTCTACTGTCTAGTTGGAACTCTCTCCACTACTAGTCTACCGTTAGTGTCTACTGTCTAGTGTCTACTGTCTAGTTGGAACTCTCTCCACTACTAGTCTACCGTTAGTGTCTACTGTCTAGTTGGAACTCTCTCCACTACTAGTCTACTGTCTAGTTGGAACTCTCTCCACTACTAGTCTAGTGTCTAGTTGGAACTCTCTCCACTACTAGTCTACTGTCTAGTTGGAACTCTCTCCACTACTAGTCTACCGTTAGTGTCTACTGTCTAGTTGGAACTCTCTCCACTACTAGTCTACTGTCTAGTTGGAACTCTCTCCACTACTAGTCTAGTGTCTAGTTGGAACTCTCTCCACTACTAGTCTACTGTCTAGTTGGAACTCTCTCCACTACTAGTCTACTGTCTAGTTGGAACTCTCTCCACTACTAGTCTACCGTTAGTGTCTACTGTCTAGTTGGAACTCTCTCCACTACTAGTCTACTGTCTAGTTGGAACTCTCTCCACTACTAGTCTACTGTCTAGTTGGAACTCTCTCCACTACTAGTCTACCGTTAGTGTCTACTGTCTAGTTGGAACTCTCTCCACTACTAGTCTACCGTTAGTGTCTACTGTCTAGTTGGAACTCTCTCCACTACTAGTCTACCGTCAGTGTCTACTGTCTAGTTGGAACTCTCTCCACTACTAGTCTACTGTCTAGTTGGAACTCTCTCCACTACTAGCCTACCGTCAGTGTCTAGTGTCTAGTTGGAACTCTCTCCACTACTAGTCTACTGTCTAGTTGGAACTCTCTCCACTACTAGTCTAGTGTCTAGTTGGAACTCTCTCCACTACTAGTCTACTGTCTAGTTGGAACTCTCTCCACTACTAGTCTACTGTCTAGTTGGAACTCTCTCCACTACTAGTCTACTGTCTAGTTGGAACTCTCTCCACTACTAGTCTACCGTCTAGTTGGAACTCTCTCCACTACTAGTCTACCGTCTAGTTGGAACTCTCTCCACTACTAGTCTACTGTCTAGTTGGAACTCTCTCCACTACTAGTCTACCGTCTAGTTGGAACTCTCTCCACTACTAGTCTACTGTCTAGTTGGAACTCTCTCCACTACTAGTCTACCGTCTAGTTGGAACTCTCTCCACTACTAGTCTACTGTCTAGTTGGAACTCTCTCCACTACTAGTCTACCGTTAGTGTCTACTGTCTAGTTGGAACTCTCTCCACTACTAGTCTAGTGTCTAGTTGGAACTCTCTCCACTACTAGTCTACCGTCAGTGTCTACTGTCTAGTTGGAACTCTCTCCACTACTAGTCTAGTGTCTAGTTGGAACTCTCTCCACTACTAGTCTACCGTCAGTGTCTACTGTCTAGTTGGAACTCTCTCCACTGCTAGTCTACCGTTAGTGTCAACACCACACTACTCTATGATCATGGCGCAAACCTCAGTCTTTCCCCTCTGACCCTTAGAGCTCTCCTGTTCTGCCTTAGGGCCTCCCCGGGAGCGCTTGTTTCTCTTCCTGCCCTGTTTTTCCTTCCTGCCTCCTCCTCCTGCTTCTCCTCCTGCTCCTCCTACCGCTCCTCCTGCTTTCACCTCCTCTGTAGTAGCAGTAGTAGCAGCAGTAAAAGTAGTTGCCGTGGCAGCAATACGACGTACTACTTTCCTGATGACCTTAGGAGTGGAGGGGTATAAAGTCATGTTAGGACAGAGGAATGGGGATGGGGGGGTGGAGATGGGGAGGGGGGGGGGGGGGGGGAGATGGGGAGGGGGGGGGGTGGAGATGGGGAGGGGTATAAAGTCATGTTAGGACAGAGGAATGGGGATGGGGAGGGGTATAAAGTCATGTTAGGACAGAGGAATAGGGATGGGGGGGTGGAGATGGGGAGGGTGGGCATGGGGGGGAGATGTTCAGGTGATATCAGAAGAGGACAGGGTGAGGATGTAATAGGGGTGTGGGGTGTGTAGTGAAAGGGGGTACAGCAGTTACTTTTCGGGTGACAATGTTTCCATCCTCGTCTGTGAACTGCTCTTCTGTCACTGACTGCATAGGGATGTTTCTGGCCTGTTCTCCCTGAGGATGATATGGTACAGTAGGATCAGACCTGACGGTAGTTTACCGGTCATCATTAGTTTACATGAGGTTAGTTAACCTGAGGTTAGTTAACCTGAGGGTAGTTTACCGGTCATCATTAGTTTACCTGAGGTTAGTTAACCTGAGGTTAGTTAACCTGAGGTTAGTTTACCGGTCATCATTAGTTTACCTGAGGTTAGTTAACCTGAGGGTAGTTAACCTGAGGTTAGTTTACCGGTCATCATTAGTTTACCTGAGGTTAGTTTACCTGTCATCATTAGTTTACCTGAGGTTAGTTTACCTGAGGGTAGTTTACCTGAGGTTAGTTTACCGGTCATCATTAGTTTACCTGAGGTTAGTTTACCTGTCATCATTAGTTTACCTGAGGTTAGTTACCCTGAGGTTAGTTTACCCTGAGGTTAGTTTACCTGAGGTTAGTTTACCTGAGGTTAGTTTACCTGAGGTTAGTTTACCTGAGGTTAGTTTACCTGAGGGTAGTTTACCTGAGGTTAGTTACCCTGAGGTTAGTTTACCTGAGGGTAGTTTACCTGAGGTTAGTTACCCTGAGGTTAGTTACCCTGAGGTTAGTTACCCTGAGGTTAGTTACCCTGAGGTTAGTTTACCTGAGGTTAGTTTACCTGAGGTTAGTTACCCTGAGGTTAGTTTACCTGAGGTTAGTTACCCTGAGGTTAGTTTACCTGAGGTTAGTTTACCTGAGGTTAGTTTACCTGAGGTTAGTTTACCTGAGGTTAGTTACCCTGAGGTTAGTTTACCTGAGGTTAGTTTACCTGAGGTTAGTTTACCTGAGGCTAGTTTACCTGAGGCTAGTTTACCTGAGGGTAGTTACCCTGAGGTTAGTTTACCTGAGGTTAGTTACCCTGAGGTTAGTTTACCTGAGGTTAGTTTACCTGAGGTTAGTTTACCTGAGGTTAGTTTACCTGAGGGTAGTTTACCTGAGGTTAGTTACCCTGAGGTTAGTTTACCTGAGGTTAGTTTACCTGAGGTTAGTTACCCTGAGGGTAGTTTACCTGAGGGTAGTTTACCTGAGGTTAGTTTACCTGAGGTTAGTTACCCTGAGGTTAGTTTACCTGAGGTTAGTTACCCTGAGGTTAGTTTACCTGAGGTTAGTTACCCTGAGGTTAGTTTACCTGAGGTTAGTTTACCTGCCCTAGCGACATTAGCAACACAAAGCTCCATTTGCAAAAAGCACAGCCACAACATGACCCTGTAATACCACCACTCATCCAATAAACACACAGAACATTACATGCCGAAGTCACATCAGATCAGCTTGGTAGAGGGACCCAGAGAAAACCACAGGCGGTGATGGTAACATGGAACTG
Organism: Salvelinus namaycush; assembly: GCF_016432855.1. NCBI lineage: Eukaryota > Metazoa > Chordata > Actinopteri > Salmoniformes > Salmonidae > Salvelinus > Salvelinus namaycush. Next base: position 19,451 of record NW_024058057.1, read on the forward strand.
AAAACACAAGCCAACATCAGCACAACACTATGCAAGCCATGATGAAAGACTGAGTTTAACTACGTATATTAGAATGATGCTAGAATGATCTGGAACAATGTGAGTGTGAATTCTCGCTGTGATATGAAACCTGTCAATACTTTGATGTTAAAATGAAGACAGGCTAGGAAGTAGATGGATGTAAAACATGTCTACAGAGCTGGTGAGTGCTACTCTCATTCACTAGCTATTACCACATGGCCAGTAGAAGCAGCCGTGAACAGATTAACCCAGTCAGCCAGTAGCTACAGCTATTAACCCAGTCAGTCAGTAGCTACAGCTATCAACCCAGTCAGCCAGTAGCTACAGCTATTAACCCAGTCAGCCAGTAGCTACAGCTATTAACCCAGTCAGCCAGTAGCTACAGCTATCAACCCAGTCAGCCAGTAGCTACAGCTATCAACCCAGTCAGCCAGTAGCTACAGCTATCAACCCAGTCAGCCAGTAGCTACAGCTATTAACCCAGTCAGCCAGTAGCTACAGCTATCAACCCAGTCAGCCAGTAGCTACAGCTATCAACCCAGTCAGCCAGTAGCTACAGCTATTAACCCAGTCAGCCAGTAGCTACAGCTATCAACCCAGTCAGCCAGTAGCTACAGCTATCAACCCAGTCAGCCAGTAGCTACAGCTATTAACCCAGTCAGCCAGTAGCTACAGCTATTAACCCAGTCAGTCAGTAGCTACAGCTATTAACCCAGTCAGCCAGTAGCTACAGCTATTAACCCAGTCAGCCAGTAGCTACAGCTATCAACCCAGTCAGCCAGTAGCTACAGCTATCAACCCAGTCAGCCAGTAGCTACAGCTATTAACCCAGTCAGTCAGTAGCTACAGCTATTAACCCAGTCAGCCAGTAGCTACAGCTATTAACCCAGTCAGCCAGTAGCTACAGCTATCAACCCAGTCAGCCAGTAGCTACAGCTATCAACCCAGTCAGCCAGTAGCTACAGCTATCAACCCAGTCAGCCAGTAGCTACAGCTATTAACCCAGTCAGCCAGTAGCTACAGCTATCAACCCAGTCAGCCAGTAGCTACAGCTATCAACCCAGTCAGTCAGTAGCTACAGCTATCAACCCAGTCAGCCAGTAGCTACAGCTATCAACCCAGTCAGTCAGTAGCTACAGCTATCAACCCAGTCAGCCAGTAGCTACAGCTATTAACCCAGTCAGCCAGTAGCTACAGCTATCAACCCAGTCAGCCAGTAGCTACAGCTATTAACCCAGTCAGTCAGTAGCTACAGCTATCAACCCAGTCAGCCAGTAGCTACAGCTATTAACCCAGTCAGCCAGTAGCTACAGCTATCAACCCAGTCAGCCAGTAGCTACAGCTATCAACCCAGTCAGTCAGTAGCTACAGCTATCAACCCAGTCAGCCAGTAGCTACAGCTATTAACCCAGTCAGTCAGTAGCTACAGCTATTAACCCAGTCAGTCAGTAGCTACAGCTATTAACCCAGTCAGCCAGTAGCTACAGCTATTAACCCAGTCAGTCAGTAGCTACAGCTATCAACCCAGTCAGCCAGTAGCTACAGCTATTAACCCAGTCAGCCAGTAGCTACAGCTATTAACCCAGTCAGTCAGTAGCTACAGCTATCAACCCAGTCAGCCAGTAGCTACAGCTATTAACCCAGTCAGCCAGTAGCTACAGCTATTAACCCAGTCAGCCAGTAGCTACAGCTATCAACCCAGTCAGCCAGTAGCTACAGCTATTAACCCAGTCAGCCAGTAGCTACAGCTATCAACCCAGTCAGCCAGTAGCTACAGCTATTAACCCAGTCAGTCAGTAGCTACAGCTATCAACCCAGTCAGCCAGTAGCTACAGCTATTAACCCAGTCAGCCAGTAGCTACAGCTATTAACCCAGTCAGCCAGTAGCTACAGCTATCAACCCAGTCAGCCAGTAGCTACAGCTATCAACCCAGTCAGCCAGTAGCTACAGCTATTAACCCAGTCAGCCAGTAGCTACAGCTATTAACCCAGTCAGCCAGTAGCTACAGCTATCAACCCAGTCAGCCAGTAGCTACAGCTATCAACCCAGTCAGCCAGTAGCTACAGCTATCAACCCAGTCAGCCAGTAGCTACAGCTATTAACCCAGTCAGCCAGTAGCTACAGCTATTAACCCAGTCAGTCAGTAGCTACAGCTATTAACCCAGTCAGCCAGTAGCTACAGCTATTAACCCAGTCAGCCAGTAGCTACAGCTATCAACCCAGTCAGCCAGTAGCTACAGCTATCAACCCAGTCAGCCAGTAGCTACAGCTATCAACCCAGTCAGTCAGTAGCTACAGCTATTAACCCAGTCAGCCAGTAGCTACAGCTATTAACCCAGTCAGCCAGTAGCTACAGCTATCAACCCAGTCAGCCAGTAGCTACAGCTATCAACCCAGTCAGCCAGTAGCTACAGCTATCAACCCAGTCAGCCAGTAGCTACAGCTATTAACCCAGTCAGCCAGTAGCTACAGCTATCAACCCAGTCAGCCAGTAGCTACAGCTATCAACCCAGTCAGTCAGTAGCTACAGCTATCAACCCAGTCAGCCAGTAGCTACAGCTATCAACCCAGTCAGTCAGTAGCTACAGCTATCAACCCAGTCAGCCAGTAGCTACAGCTATTAACCCAGTCAGCCAGTAGCTACAGCTATCAACCCAGTCAGCCAGTAGCTACAGCTATTAACCCAGTCAGTCAGTAGCTACAGCTATCAACCCAGTCAGCCAGTAGCTACAGCTATTAACCCAGTCAGCCAGTAGCTACAGCTATCAACCCAGTCAGCCAGTAGCTACAGCTATCAACCCAGTCAGTCAGTAGCTACAGCTATCAACCCAGTCAGCCAGTAGCTACAGCTATTAACCCAGTCAGTCAGTAGCTACAGCTATTAACCCAGTCAGCCAGTAGCTACAGCTATTAACCCAGTCAGTCAGTAGCTACAGCTATCAACCCAGTCAGCCAGTAGCTACAGCTATTAACCCAGTCAGCCAGTAGCTACAGCTATTAACCCAGTCAGTCAGTAGCTACAGCTATCAACCCAGTCAGCCAGTAGCTACAGCTATTAACCCAGTCAGCCAGTAGCTACAGCTATTAACCCAGTCAGCCAGTAGCTACAGCTATCAACCCAGTCAGCCAGTAGCTACAGCTATTAACCGAGTCAGCCAGTACCTACAGCTATCAACCCAGTCAGCCAGTAGCTACAGCTATTAACCCAGTCAGTCAGTAGCTACAGCTATCAACCCAGTCAGCCAGTAGCTACAGCTATTAACCCAGTCAGCCAGTAGCTACAGCTATTAACCCAGTCAGCCAGTAGCTACAGCTATCAACCCAGTCAGCCAGTAGCTACAGCTATCAACCCAGTCAGCCAGTAGCTACAGCTATTAACCCAGTCAGCCAGTAGCTACAGCTATTAACCCAGTCAGCCAGTAGCTACAGCTATCAACCCAGTCAGCCAGTAGCTACAGCTATCAACCCAGTCAGCCAGTAGCGACAGCTATCAACCCAGTCAGCCAGTAGCTACAGCTATTAACCGAGTCAGCCAGTACCTACAGCTATCAACCCAGTCAGCCAGTAGCTACAGCTATTAACCCAGTCAGCCAGTAGCTACAGCTATTAACCCAGTCAGCCAGTAGCTACAGCTATTAACCCAGTCAGCCAGTAGCTACAGCTATTAACCCAGTCAGTCAGTAGCTACAGCTATTAACCCAGTCAGCCAGTAGCTACAACTATTAACCCAGTCAGCCAGTAGCTACAGCTATCAACCCAGTCAGTCAGTAGCTACAGCTATCAACCCAGTCAGCCAGTAGCTACAGCTATTAACCCAGTCAGCCAGTAGCTACAGCTATCAACCCAGTCAGCCAGTAGCTACAGCTATTAACCCAGTCAGCCAGTAGCTACAGCTATCAAACCAGTCAGCCAGTAGCTACAGCTATTAACCCAGTCAGCCAGTAGCTACAGCTATCAACTCAGTCAGCCAGTAGCTACAGCTATTAACCCAGTCAGCCAGTAGCTACAGCTATTAACCCAGTCAGCAGTAGCTACAGCTATCAACCCAGTCAGCCAGTAGCTACAGCTATCAATCCAGTCAGCCAGTAGCTACAGCTATCAACCCAGTCAGCCAGTAGCTACAGCTATCAACCCAGTCAGCCAGTAGCTACAGCTATCAACCCAGTCAGCCAGTAGCTACAGCTATTAACCCAGTCAGCCAGTAGCTACAGCTATTAACCCAGTCAGCCAGTAGCTACAGCTATTAAACCAGTCAGCCAGGAGCTACAGCTATCAACCCAGTCAGCCAGTAGCTACAGCTATCAACCCAGTCAGCCAGTAGCTACAGCTATCAACCCAGTCAGCCAGTAGCTACAGCTATCAACCCAGTCAGCCAGTAGCTACAGCTATTAACCCAGTCAGCGAGTAGCTACAGCTATCAACCCAGTCAGCCAGTAGCTACAGCTATTAACCCAGTCAGCCAGTAGCTACAGCTATTAACCCAGTCAGCCAGTAGCTACAGCTATCAACCCAGTCAGCCAGTAGCTACAGCTATCAACCCAGTCAGCCAGTAGCTACAGCTATTAACCCAGTCAGCCAGTAGCTACAGCTATCAACCCAGTCAGCCAGTAGCTACAGCTATCAACCCAGTCAGCCAGTAGCTACAGCTATTAACCCAGTCAGCCAGTAGCTACAGCTATCAACCCAGTCAGCCAGTAGCTACAGCTATTAACCCAGTCAGCCAGTAGCTACAGCTATTAACCCAGTCAGCCAGTAGCTACAGCTATCAACCCAGTCAGCCAGTAGCTACAGCTATTAACCCAGTCAGCCAGTAGCTACAGCTAGTTGGGAGCAGCTGGTCAAGCAGAAAGGCAGCAGAGCTCTAGGTTCCTGTAGAGCCTGTCACATCAGGCCCAGGCCACACAGACAGACATGCCCAGGCCACACAGACAGACAGGCCCAGGCCACACAGACAGACAGGCCCAGGCCACACAGACAGACAGGCCCAGGCCACACAGACAGGCCTAGGCCACACAGACAGACAGGCCCAGGCCACACAGACAGACAGGCCGAGGCCACACAGACAGACAGGCCCAGGCCACACAGACAGACAGGCTCAGGCCACACAGACAGACATGCCCAGGCCACACAGACAGACAGGCCCAGGCCACACAGACAGACAGGCCACACAGACAGACAGCACATTGATAGCAGCACAGGCCTCACTGGGGCAACACACCACTCAGTGCCACAAGCAGGTACCTTCAGAATGACCCTCCGGCGGTACACCTTGGTGGTGACAGTCCGTTCCTCATCAGAGCTGGTCTCCTTATCTCTACCACCCTCCTGATGAACCAGGTAGGGTTAGGGCTCTGATCTCACAGTAACAACTATGTCCTGCGTCTGACATGTGGTTCAGAACAGTCCTGTCATAGATCCTGTCTGACATGTGGTTCAGAACAGTCCTGTCATAGATCCTGTCTGACATGTGGTTCAGAACAGTCCTGTCATAGATCCTGTCTGACATGTGGTTCAGAACAGTCCTGTCATAGATCCTGTCTGACAGGTGGTTCAGAACAGTCCTGTCATAGATCCTGTCTGACATGTGGTTCAGAACAGCCCTGTCATAGATCCTGTCTGACATGTGGTTCAGAACAGTCCTGTCATAGATCCTGTCTGACATGTGGTTCAGAACAGTCCTGTCATAGATCCTGTCTGACATGTGGTTCAGAACAGTCCTGTCATAGATCCTGTCTGACATGTGGTTCAGAACAGTCCTGTCATAGATCCTGTCTGACATGTGGTTCAGAACAGCCCTGTCATAGATCCTGTCTGACATGTGGTTCAGAACAGTCCTGTCATAGATCCTGTCTGACATGTGGTTCAGAACAGCCCTGTCATAGATCCTGTCTGACAGGTGGTTCAGAACAGTCCTGTCATAGATCCTGTCTGACATGTGGTTCAGAACAGCCCTGTCATAGATCCTGTCTGACAGGTGGTTCAGAACAGTCCTGTCATAGATCCTGTCTGACAGGTGGTTCAGAACAGTCCTGTCATAGATCCTGTCTGACATGTGGTTCAGAACAGTCCTGTCATAGATCCTGTCTGACATGTGGTTCAGAACAGCCCTGTCATAGATCCTGTCTGACAGGTGGTTCAGAACAGTCCTGTCATAGATCCTGTCTGACATGTGGTTCAGAACAGTCCTGTCATAGATCCTGTCTGACATGTGGTTCAGAACAGCCCTGTCATAGATCGTGTCTGACAGATGGTTCAGAACAGTCCTGTCATAGATCCTGTCTGACAGGTGGTTCAGAACAGTCCTGTCATAGATCCTGTCTGACATGTGGTTCAGAACAGCCCTGTCATAGATCCTGTCTGACAGGTGGTTCAGAACAGTCCTGTCATAGATCCTGTCTGACATGTGGTTCAGAACAGTCCTGTCATAGATCCTGTCTGACATGTGGTTCAGAACAGTCCTGTCATAGATCCTGTCTGACATGTGGTTCAGAACAGTCCTGTCATAGATCCTGTCTGACATGTGGTTCAGAACAGTCCTGTCATAGATCCTGTCTGACATGTGGTTCAGAACAGTCCTGTCATAGATCCTGTCTGACATGTGGTTCAGAACAGCCCTGTCATAGATCCTGTCTGACAGGTGGTTCAGAACAGCCCTGTCATAGATCCTGTCTGACATGTGGTTCAGAACAGTCCTGTCTTAAATCCTGTCTGACAGGTGGTTCAGAACAGCCCTGTCATAGATCCTGTCTGACAGGTGGTTCAGAACAGTCCTGTCATAGATCCTGTCTGACAGGTGGTTCAGAACAGTCCTGTCATAGATCCTGTCTGACAGGTGGTTCAGAACAGTCCTGTCATAGATCCTGTCTGACAGGTGGTTCAGAACAGTCCTGTCATAGATCCTGTCTGACATGTGGTTCAGAACAGTCCTGTCATAGATCCTGTCTGACAGGTGGTTCAGAACAGTCCTGTCATAGATCCTGTCTGACATGTGGTTCAGAACAGTCCTGTTATAGATCCTGTCTGACAGGTGGTTCAGAACAGTCCTGTCATAGATCCTGTCTGACATGTGGTTCAGAACAGCCCTGTCATAGATCTTGTCTGACAGGTGGTTCAGAACAGTCCTGTCATAGATCCTGTCTGACATGTGGTTCAGAACAGCCCTGTCATAGATCCTGTCTGACAGGTGGTTCAGAACAGCCCTGTCATAGATCCTGTCTGACAGGTGGTTCAGAACAGTCCTGTCATAGATCCTGTCTGACATGTGGTTCAGAACAGCCCTGTCATAGATCCTGGCTGACATGTGGTTCAGAACAGTCCTGTCATAGATCCTGTCTGACATGTGGTTCAGAACAGTCCTGTCATAGATCCTGTCTGACATGTGGTTCAGAACAGCCCTGTCATAGATCCTGTCTGACATGTGGTTCAGAACAGTCCTGTCATTGATCCTGTCTGACATGTGGTTCAGAACAGTCCTGTCATACATCCTATCTGACATGTGGTTCAGAACAGTCCTGTCATAGATCCTGTCTGACATGTGGTTCAGAACAGTCCTGTCATAGATCCTGTCTGACATGTGGTTCAGAACAGCCCTGTCATAGATCCTGTCTGACAGGTGGTTCAGAACAGCCCTGTCATAGATCCTGTCTGACATGTGGTTCAGAACAGTCCTGTCATAGATCCTGTCTGACATGTGGTTCAGAACAGTCCTGTCATAGATCCTGTCTGACATGTGGTTCAGAACAGTCCTGTCATAGATCCTGTCTGACATGTGGTTCAGAACAGCCCTGTCATAGATCCTGTCTGACATGTGGTTCAGAACAGTCCTGTCATAGATCCTGTCTGACATGTGGTTCAGAACAGCCCTGTCATAGATCCTGTCTGACAGGTGGTTCAGAACAGTCCTGTCATAGATCCTGTCTGACATGTGGTTCAGAACAGCCCTGTCATAGATCCTGTCTGACAGGTGGTTCAGAACAGCCCTGTCATAGATCCTGTCTGACAGGTGGTTCAGAACAGTCCTGTCATAGATCCTGTCTGACATGTGGTTCAGAACAGTCCTGTCATAGATCCTGTCTGACATGTGGTTCAGAACAGCCCTGTCATAGATCCTGTCTGACAGGTGGTTCAGAACAGTCCTGTCATAGATCCTGTCTGACATGTGGTTCAGAACAGTCCTGTCATAGATCCTGTCTGACATGTGGTTCAGAACAGCCCTGTCATAGATCCTGTCTGACAGATGGTTCAGAACAGTCCTGTCATAGATCCTGTCTGACAGGTGGTTCAGAACAGTCCTGTCATAGATCCTGTCTGACATGTGGTTCAGAACAGCCCTGTCATAGATCCTGTCTGACAGGTGGTTCAGAACAGTCCTGTCATAGATCCTGTCTGACATGTGGTTCAGAACAGTCCTGTCATAGATCCTGTCTGACATGTGGTTCAGAACAGTCCTGTCATAGATCCTGTCTGACATGTGGTTCAGAACAGTCCTGTCATAGATCCTGTCTGACATGTGGTTCAGAACAGTCCTGTCATAGATCCTGTCTGACATGTGGTTCAGAACAGTCCTGTCATAGATCCTGTCTGACATGTGGTTCAGAACAGCCCTGTCATAGATCCTGTCTGACAGGTGGTTCAGAACAGCCCTGTCATAGATCCTGTCTGACATGTGGTTCAGAACAGTCCTGTCTTAAATCCTGTCTGACAGGTGGTTCAGAACAGCCCTGTCATAGATCCTGTCTGACAGGTGGTTCAGAACAGTCCTGTCATAGATCCTGTCTGACAGGTGGTTCAGAACAGTCCTGTCATAGATCCTGTCTGACAGGTGGTTCAGAACAGTCCTGTCATAGATCCTGTCTGACAGGTGGTTCAGAACAGTCCTGTCATAGATCCTGTCTGACATGTGGTTCAGAACAGTCCTGTCATAGATCCTGTCTGACAGGTGGTTCAGAACAGTCCTGTCATAGATCCTGTCTGACATGTGGTTCAGAACAGTCCTGTTATAGATCCTGTCTGACAGGTGGTTCAGAACAGTCCTGTCATAGATCCTGTCTGACATGTGGTTCAGAACAGCCCTGTCATAGATCTTGTCTGACAGGTGGTTCAGAACAGTCCTGTCATAGATCCTGTCTGACATGTGGTTCAGAACAGCCCTGTCATAGATCCTGTCTGACAGGTGGTTCAGAACAGCCCTGTCATAGATCCTGTCTGACAGGTGGTTCAGAACAGTCCTGTCATAGATCCTGTCTGACATGTGGTTCAGAACAGTCCTGTCATAGATCCTGGCTGACATGTGGTTCAGAACAGTCCTGTCATAGATCCTGTCTGACATGTGGTTCAGAACAGTCCTGTCATAGATCCTGTCTGACATGTGGTTCAGAACAGCCCTGTCATAGATCCTGTCTGACATGTGGTTCAGAACAGTCCTGTCATTGATCCTGTCTGACATGTGGTTCAGAACAGTCCTGTCATACATCCTATCTGACATGTGGTTCAGAACAGTCCTGTCATAGATCCTGTCTGACATGTGGTTCAGAACAGTCCTGTCATAGATCCTGTCTGACATGTGGTTCAGAACAGCCCTGTCATAGATCCTGTCTGACAGGTGGTTCAGAACAGCCCTGTCATAGATCCTGTCTGACAGGTGGTTCAGAACAGTCCTGTCATAGATCCTGTCTGACATGTGGTTCAGAACAGTCCTGTCTTAGATCCTGTCTGACAGGTGGTTCATAACAGCCCTGTCATAGATCCTGTCTGACATGTGGTTCAGAACAGTCCTGTCATAGATCCTGTCTGACATGTGGTTCAGAACAGCCCTGTCATAGATCCTGTCTGACATGTGGTTCAGAACAGCCCTGTCATAGATCCTGTCTGACAGGTGGTTCAGAACAGTCATAGATCCTGTCTGACAGGTGGTTCAGAACAGTCCTGTCATAGATCCTGTCTGACATGTGGTTCAGAACAGTCCTGTCATAGATCCTGTCTGACATGTGGTTCAGAACAGTCCTGTCATAGATCCTGTCTTACAGGTGGTTCAGAACAGCCCTGTCATAGATCCTGTCTGACAGGTGGTTCAGAACAGTCCTGTCATAGATCCTGTCTGACAGGTGGTTCAGAACAGTCCTGTCATAGATCCTGTCTGACAGGTGGTTCAGAACAGTCCTGTCATAGATCCTGTCTGACAGGTGGTTCAGAACAGTCCTGTCTTAGATCCTGTCTGACATGTGGTTCAGAACAGTCCTGTCATAGATCCTGTCTGACATGTACAGGAATGATTTTAGATCCTGACTCAGAGGTTCGTCAGAAATAGGGTTAGAAGTGAAGAAGATGCATTTGTTTTTCACCTTGATCCGTTGAACGTGGTCTTCACCAGCTAGATATCAGAGTACATTACATTTACATTTTACATTTTAGTCATTTAGTAGACGCTCTTATCCAGAGCGACTTACAGTAGAGTGCATACATTTTATTACATTTTTTACATACTGAGACAAGGATATCCCTACCGGCCAAACCCTCCCTAACCCGGACGACGCTATGCCAATTGTGCGTCGCCCCACGGACCTCCCGGTTGCGGCCGGCTGCGACAGAGCCTGGGCGCGAACCCAGAGACTCTGGTGGCGCAGCTAGCACTGCGATGCAGTGCCCTAGACCACTGCGCCACCCGGGAAGACATTGGTCTTCCTCATAACACATCAACCTTGTGAGTGAGATGAGGACAGAAGAACAGCTGTGTCCATAATAACAGCACAGAGTCATGATATGTAGAGTTACCTGGACTTTGTGCTGTGACCCCTGAACTCCTCCCTCCTCCTGCTGCTGCTCCTTGCTGCTTGGTCCTGCTGTGCTGTCCTCTCCCAGAGTCCTTCTGCTTCCCTCCCCCTGCCCTCCTTGTGACGCTGACGCCCTTCCCTCGTCCTCGACCTGGCTCTGACCCTTCACCCCGTTGGACGAACCCTGGGACTCAGGAAATGACCCGGGCTGGGACAGGAAGTCAGCGTGGTCTCCATTGGATTTCTCTGCTGGTCGGACAGGTGATGTTGTCAGGGAGTCCAGGGAATTCACAGGGCTGGGGGAGGAGGGGGGGAGACAGGGGGAGGAGAGAGGAAGAGGAACAGAGGAGGGGGGAGGGGAAGAGAGGAGGAGGGTGGGAGAGGGAGGGCAGAGGAGGAGGGGGGGAGAGGGGGGGAGGAGAAAGGAAGGGGAAGAGAGGAAGAGGGTGGGAGAGGAGGGGGGGAGAGGGAGGGAGGGGGAGGAGAGGGAGGGCGGAGGAGGGGGGGAGGAGAAAGGAAGGGGAAGAGAGGAAGAGGGTGGGAGAGGAGGGGGGGAGAGGGAGGGCGGAGGAGATTACAATTAGAATTAGAAAAACATTGTCCACGCAATGTGGAAATACACTACATGACCAACCGTATGTGGACACCTGCTCGTCCAACATCTCAATCCAGTCAGTCCTCCCTTTGCTGCTATAACAGCCTCCACTCTTCTGGGAAGGCTTTCCACTAGATGTTGGAACATTTATTCAGGGCCTGGCTCGCAGTCGGCGTTCCAATTCATCCCAAAGGTATTCGATGGGGTTGAAGTCAGGGCTCTGTTCAGGCCAGTCAAGTTCTTCCACACCGATCTTGACAAACCATTTCTGTATAGACCTCGCTTTGTACACAGGGGCATTGCTGAAACAGGAAAGCGTTCTTTCCGAAATTCCAGAAAATGTCATACTTTTAGAAGCTTCTGATAGGCTAATTGACATAATTTGAGTCAATTGGATGTGTACCTGTGGATGTATTTCAAGGCCTACCTTCAAACTCAGTGCCTCTTTGCTTGACATCATGGGAAAATCAAAAGAAATCAGCCAAGACCTCAGGAAATAAATTGTAGCCCTCCACAAGTCTGGTTCATCCTCGGGAGCAATTTCCAAATGCCTGAAGGTACCATGTTCATCTGTACAAACAATAGTACGCAAGTATAAACACCAGGGGACCACGCAGCCGTCATACCGCTCAGGAAGGAGACGCGTTCTGTCTCCTAGAGATGAACTTACTTTGGTGCGAAGAGTGCAAATCAATCCCAGAACAACAAAGGACCTTGTGAAGATGCTGGAGGAAACAGGTACAAAAGTATCAATATCCACAGTAAAATGAGTCCTGTATCGACATAACCTGAAAGGCCGCTCAGCAAGGAAGAAGCCAAAACCGCCATAAAAAAGCCAGACTATGGTTTGCAACTGCACATGGGGACAAAGATCGTACTTTTTGGAGAAATGTCCTCTGGTCTGGTGAAACTCTTTGGCCATAATGACCATTGTTATGTTTGGAGGAAAAAGGGGGAAGCTTGCAAGCCGAAGAACACCATCCCAACCGTGAAGCACGGGGTGGCAGCATCATGTTGTGGGGGTGCTTTGCTGCAGGAGGGACTGGTGCACTTCACAAACTAGATGGCATCATGAGGAGGAAAATTATGTGGATATATTGAAGCAACATCTCAAGACATCAGTCAGGAAGTTAAAGCTTGGGTCTTCCAAATGGACAATGACCCCAAGCATACTTCCAAAGTTGTGGCAAAATGGCTTAAGGACAACAAAGTCAAGGTATTGAAGTGGCCATCACAAAGCCCTGACCTCAATCCCATAGAAAATTTGTGGGCAGAACTGAAAAAGTGTGTGTGAGCAAGGAGGCCTACAAACCTGACTCAGTTACACCAGCTCTGTCAGGAGGAATGGGACAAAATTCACCCAACTTATTGTGGGAAGCTTGTGGAAGGCTATCCAAAATGTTTGACCCAAGTAAAAGGCCATGCTACCAAATACTAATTGAGTGTATGTAAACTTCTGACCCACTTGGAATGTGATGAAAAAATTAGAAGTTGAAATAAATCATTCTCTCTACTATTATTCTGACATTTCACATTCTCAAAATAAAGTGTTGATCCTAACTGACCTAAAACAGGGCATTTTTACTAGGATTAAATGTCAGGAATTGTGAAAAACTGAGTTTAAACGTATTTGGCTAAGGTGTATGTAAACTTCCGACTTCAACTGTACATTACCGTACAGCCCTGAAGGATGTCTGAACAATGAACTTGAATGTGGATAAATATGAATCACTTCAAATTGATTTGTGTAAATTAAGGCAGATACAAATGAACAGTTCTTCAATACAATGCATTGTAGTTTAAGACAACTTTCAATGCTGTTTGTGATACAATTTTGTCATTTCAAATCAAATCAAATTGTATTCGTCACATGCACCGAATACCGTGAAATATTTACTTACCCTTAACGAACAATGCAGTTCCAGATTTATAGGCTACACCACGTCATGTGTCTGGGCGTATTATTTACTGGTTATGCTATATAGCTATATGCTATATTTCTTTTTTATATTTAATTTAACCTTTTTTAACTAGGCAAGTCAGTTAAGAACAAATTGTTATTTACAATGACGGGCCAAAAGGCAAAAGCCTCCTGCAGAGAAGGGGGCTGGAATTAAAAATGAAAATGTAGGACAAAACACACATCACGACAAGAGAGACACCACAACACTACATAAAGAGAGACACCACAACACTACATGAAGAGAGACACCACAACACTACATAAAGAGAGACACCACAACACTACATAAAGAGAGACACCACAACACTACATAAAGAGAGACACCACAACACTACATAAAGAGAGACACCACAACACTACATAAAGAGAGACACCACAACACTACATAAAGAGAGACACCACAACACTACATAAAGAGAGACACCACAACACTACATAAAGAGAGACACCACAACACTACATAAAGAGAGACACCACAACACTACATAAAGAGAGACACCACCACACTACATAAAGAGAGACACCACAACACTACATAAAGAGAGACACCACAACACTACATAAAGAGAGACACCACAACACTACATAAAGAGAGACACCACAACACTACATAAAGAGAGACACCACAACACTACATAAAGAGAGACACCACAACACTACATAAAGAGAGACACCACAACACTACATAAAGAGAGACACCACAACACTACATAAAGAGAGACACCACAACACTACATAAAGAGAGACACCACAACACTACATAAAGAGAGACACCACAACACTACATAAAGAGAGACACCACAACACTACATAAAGAGAGACACCACAACACTACATAAAGAGAGACACCACAACACTACATAAAGAGAGACACCACAACACTACATAAAGAGAGACACCACAACACTACATAAAGAGAGACACCACAACACTACATAAAGAGAGACACCACAACACTACATAAAGAGAGACACCACAACACTACATAAAGAGAGACACCACAACACTACATAAAGAGAGACACCACAACACTACATAAAGAGAGACACCACAACACTACATAAAGAGAGACCTAAGACAACAACATACCATGGCAGCAACACATGACAACACACCATGTTAGGAATACAACATGACAACAACATGGTAGCAGCACAAAACATGGTACAAACATTATTGGGCACAGACAACAGCACAAAGGGCAAGAAGGTAGAGACAACAATACACCAACATACCATCATTACCTAGATGTTAACAGTGCCCACATCACGCGTATTGTAGTAAATGTAGCTATATAGTTTAGGACTTGCCTTGGAACTGCAGGCACACATTTCTGTGGCCTTATAAAAGCTTGTGTGCCTGGTAGATACAACGTGAATCATTGGTAAATCATGTAGCGACTGACTGAGGAAGATTTGACTGAGGAAGATTTGAGGTACAAGAGGAGACTCCAAGGGAGGGAACGCTAAGCTCCACCCCTGACAACATTATTCATGTTTAATAATCCTATCAGATCCTACCTGGTGTCCTGGAGGGAGTGAACGCTAAGCTCCACCCCTGACAACATTATTCATGTTTAATATTAATATCAGATCCTACCTGGTGTCCTGGAGGGAGGGAACACTAAGCCCCACCCCTGACAACATTATTAATGTTTAATAATCCTATCAGATCCTACCTGGTGTCCTGGAAGTCGTTGCCCTCAGCACTCAGACTGCGGCCAGGTGTCGGGGGCTCCACCTTCACGCTGGACGTCTCACTATGCCAACCTGCAGGTGATGACATCACATCTTTGTCTGCCTGCTGCACTCGAGACAAGATGGCGTTTATCCTGTCCTCCGTCATCTCCTCGTCCTCCGAGCCTTCCTCCAGCGCCATCTCCTCCAACAGAGACTTTAACTTCTCCTCAGTCATCTCCCCCTCCTCTTTCTCTTCCCCTGGAGAACCAGACACACCACCCTCTCCCCACAGGGCAGGCCTAAAGCCCAGGGCCTCTGATGGGTCTCCTCTGGCTCCAGCCAGCCACTCATCCTCCCTGACCACCCCCTGAGGAAGATCAATCTGATGTATCAGCATCCCCATGTCAACATCCTGCTCAGCCTCCTCTCTCACCCCTGCCTCCCTGTCATGGGGCTTGTATGAGGCCACTGACTCTCTGCTAACCCCTGTGTCATCTTCAGTGGAGGTCACTTTAGGGCCCCCTCCTTCCCCGGTGCCCTCCCCGGCGCCCCGGGAGTCTAGAGGTCCAGAGGTGTCTTCCTCTACCACCATTGTGGGGGGTTGAGCATGGGGGGCGGGGCCTGGGGTCCTGGTGGTCTGGGTGAGTGACAAGTCACATGGTCTAGTGGGCGTTCTAGAGGGGGAGTCTAGGCCAGCGTCCTCATCAAAGAAAGGGTCGCTGCTTAGCGGGGTGGGGGGCTGAGAGATCAAACCTGTGGGGGTCTGAAGCTCTAGCTGGATGCTGCTGGAACCTGGATGAGATAACCACAACACAGTGGAGCTGAGATGGAGGGACACAGCAACATGAAGACACTCAGCATGGACAGGAGGAAGGAGGAAGGAGGGAAACAACAACACGAAGACACTCAGCATGGACAGGAGGAAGGAGGAAGGAGGATGGAGGAAGGAAGGAGTGCTATTCATATAATACTGCCAACTGCAGAAAATCACTGACTTATACTCTTATAAGAGACAGGCTGTTAGCGTTCAGCCTAGCAGGTAGCAGGCAGCTAGCAGCTCTTTACATGGCTCACAGCCTAGCAGGTAGCAGGTAGCTAGCAGCTCTTACATGGCTCACAGCCTAGCAGGTAGCAGGTAGCTAGCAGCTCTTTACATGGCTCACAGCCTAGCAGGTAGCAGGTAGCTAGCAGCTCTTTACATGGCTCATCTGCATATGGCCTGTTGGCCTGGATATGACTGATCATGAGTTTAGTCAACAGGTGATGTTAATCACATGGATATGTAAGTTCAGAAGATGATCAGGGAACCATAAGGGACGACATATAGACCTGTAGTTTCTATATACATACTTAATATATAGGGGGGTATGACAACACGGAGCACAAGGGGACATGGTGAGGAAGAAGGGGTAGCAGCAAGACATTTAGGAACTATCAAAGATACTACTGTAAGGTCCTATGGACAGATGAAAAGACAAACAAAATGTTAGTCAGACAAGACTTGGTTGAAAGTGAATGAAAATTAGTGGATGAAAATTCAATGTGACTGTAACTATGTTTATGTAGCTGCAGTTGAGGAAGAGCGCTACAGCCAGAGCCTAACGGCTAGCGTTGTTAGCTTCACATTAGCCTAGCATTGCTAGTTTAGCGTTGTTAGCTTCACATTAGCCTAGCATTGCTAGTTTAGCGTTGTTAGCAACACATTAGCCTAGCATTGCTAGCTTAGCGTTGTTAGCCTAGTGTTAGCCTACTATTGCTCGGCTAGCATTGTTAGCCTAGCATTAGCCTAGCGTTGTTAGCCTAGCGTTATTAGCAGAACTACTAAGACTGAGGGAGCAGCCACACAAGGCTGTAGCAGAGCTGCCAACAGTCCAGTTGGGTACTGTATGTTAACTCTGTTAACAGTACAGTATGTTGGCTGGAGGGTGAGAACACAGCTGAGGGTGTCAGCAGGGAGGGAGGGGCAGGTAGCAGGTTAGCAGGGAGGGGTTAGGTGGTCTGGTTCAGCAGAGTTAGAAGCAAGATAACTGCAGGGTAGGAAGGCTCAGAGAAACCAGAGGTACTAACAGCCTAAGCAGCTCTAACAGCCCTATAACAAGCAGAGGTCCCTTAAAGCCACAGCCATGCTGTCAGAAACGTTAGCAGTACCACAACACACCGCTATCTAACAGCCCTATAACAAGCAGAGGTCCCTTAAAGCCACAGCCATGCTGTCAGAAACGTTAGCAGTACCACAACACACCGCTATCTAACAGAACAGGAGAGGGTTAGTAACACAACACACCACAACAGACAGGAACCATTTGCCATATAAATTGATTAACATAATAATGTTTTCATGTACTTGACAATCAAATTGTGAATTAAATATATTTAGGCGATAAATGTGACAAATGTAGTGTGTTAAACATTACTGTATTTTTTCAATCAGTATACCCACACCATAACTATTATAGAACAAAA
The DNA here is from genome assembly GCF_016432855.1 of Salvelinus namaycush. Taxonomy (NCBI): domain Eukaryota; kingdom Metazoa; phylum Chordata; class Actinopteri; order Salmoniformes; family Salmonidae; genus Salvelinus; species Salvelinus namaycush. The sequence continues at coordinate 36,942 of NW_024058057.1, forward strand.
TACCAACCAAATCTTTAACCCATCTGAATGAAATAAACATTGCTCTCATCTTCTAGATCAGATAGGTTAGAGTTGTGATTCCTCAGAGGCTTATTAAGCAGCATGATATTTTAAACTGTACACAACATAAAATACAGTCACACATACAGTAGTAGAGTTGTAATGCCCCCTGACAGGGTGAACACACAGCAGTGTTTGAAAAGTATCAGTGTTGATTGATTTCAGGGGGCATTATATATAAAATATAAAATCTGATCTGTCATCATCATGGCCAGATTGGCTCTACGTTCGACTAGTTTAGCCAGATTGGCTCTATGTTCGACTAGTTTAGCCAGATTGGCTCTATGTTCGACTAGTTTAGCCTGATTGGCTCTATGTTCGACTAGTTTAGCCAGATTGGCTCTATGTTCGACTAGTTTAGCCTGATTGGCTCTACGTTCGACTAGTTTAGCCTGATTGGCTCTACGTTCGGCTAGTTTAGCCTGATTGGCTCTACGTTCGACTCCTTTAGCCTGATTGGCTCTACGTTCGACTAGTTTAGCCTGATTGGCTCTACGTTCGACTAGTTTAGCCTGATTAGCTCTACGTTCGACTAGTTTAGCCAGATTGGCTCTACGTTCGACTCATTTAGCCTGATTGGCTCTACGTTCGACTCCTTTAGCCTGATTGGCTCTACGTTCAACTAGTTTAGCCAGATTGGCTCTACGTTCGACTAGTTTAGCCTGATTGGCTCTACGTTCAACTCATTTAGCCTGATTGGCTCTACGTTCGGCTAGTTTAGCCAGATTGGCTCTAAGTTCGACTAGTTTAGCCTGATTGGCTCTATGTTCGGCTAGTTTAGCCTGATTGGCTCTACGTTCGACTCCTTTAGCCTGATTGGCTCTACGTTCAACTCATTTAGCCTGATTGGCTCTACGTTCGGCTAGTTTAACCAGATTGGCTCTAAGTTCGACTAGTTTAGCCTGATTGGCTCTATGTTCGGCTAGTTTAGCCTGATTGGCTCTATGTTCGGCTAGTTTAGCCAGATTGGCTCTATGTTCGGCTAGTTTAGCCTGATTGGCTCTACGTTCGACTCATTTAGCCTGATTGGCTCTACGTTCGACTAGTTTAGCCTGATTGGCTCTACGTTCGACTCGTTTAGCCTGATTGGCTCTACGTTCGACTAGTTTAGCCAGATTGGCTCTACGTTCGACTAGTTTAGCCTGATTGGCTCTACGTTCGACTAGTTTAGCCTGATTGGCTCTACGTTCGACAAGTTTAGCCTGATTGGCTCTACGTTCGACTAGTTTAGCCTGATTGGCTCTACGTTCGACTAGTTTAGCCTGATTGGCTCTACGTTCGACTCGTTTAGCCTGATTGGCTCTACGTTCGACTAGTTTAGCCTGATTGGCTCTACGTTCGGCTAGTTTAGCCAGATTGGCTCTATGTTCGACTAGTTTAGCCTGATTGGCTCTACGTTCGACTAGTTTAGCCTGATTGGCTCTATGTTCGACTAGTTTAGCCAGATTGGCTCTACGTTCGACTAGTTTAGACTGGCTGGTTCTGTGGGAAGGAGAGGGAAAGAGAGAGACAGAGTTCAGCTAGATGGGGCTAAACTTTACCATCACACTGATCCAGGAAAACTGCGTTATCATCAGCAAAACATCTTGTGCCTGAAATGTTACCATAGTCAAATATTGGCCCTTCCAGCAATGTCACAATATCCATCCGATTGATCTTAGTCAGGACCTCTGTAAGGGAATCCGCTAAAGTAAGACAGAAACAGACAAACTGGTTAATACACTACAGACAGCAATACACAACAGTATTAAAACACTTGAGGACAGAGACCTGAGACAGTTCTGTGTAGAGTAATGACCTGAGACAGTTCTGTGTAGAGTAATGACCTGAGACAGTTCTGTGTAGAGTAATGACCTGAGACAGTTCTGTGTAGAGTAATGACCTGAGACAGTTCTGTGTAGAGTAATGACCTGAGACAGTTCTGTGTAGAGTAATGACCTGAGACAGTTCTGTGTAGAGTAATGACCTGAGACAGTTCTGTGTAGAGTAATGACCTGAGACAGTTCTGTGTAGAGTAATGACCTGAGACAGTTCTGTGTAGAGTAATGACCTGAGACAGTTCTGTGTAGAGTAATGACCTGAGACAGTTCTGTGTAGAGTAATGACCTGAGACAGTTCTGTGTAGAGTAATGACCTGAGACAGTTCTGTGTAGAGTAATGACCTGAGACAGTTCTGTGTAGAGTAATGACCTGAGACAGTTCTGTGTAGAGTAATGACCTGAGACAGTTCTGTGTAGAGTAATGACCTGAGACAGTTCTGTGTAGAGTCCTGTGTGGTGTTACTGCTACAGGATTCATCTGTGGTTTCAGTAATGACTAGTTACAAGTCTTCAATTCAGGGAGGAAATGGGATACCTACTTGTGGCATTTTTACCATCTCTGCTAACCCATTTCTTTAAAAGCATGAAACTCTGAGCGGTCAGAGAGTTGGGGTTATCCACGCGGATGTGATTGATCTCATCTACAGAGAAATCCATTTCCCTGGCAAGCTCTGAAACAGAAAAACATTAAATATGGATTAGACTCCTCTCCTCTCCTCTCCTCTCCTCTCCTCTCCTCTCCTCTCCTCTCCTCTCCTCTCCTCTCCTCATTTCCTTTTCTTTCCTCCCCACCTCTCTTTCCCTCTCCTCAACTCTCCTGCCTTCATTTTCTTTGCTATCCTCTCCTCTCTTTTCCTCTCCTCTCCTCTACTCTCTTTGCCTCTCCTTCCCTCTCCTCAACTCTCCTGCCTTCATTTTCTCTCCTCTCCTCTCCTCTCCTCTCCTCTCCTCTCCTCTCCTCTCCTCTCCTCTCCTCTCCTCTCCTCTCCTCTCCTCTCCTCTCTTCATTTCCTTTGCTTTCCTTTCCTCCTCTCTTTCCTCCCCTCCCCTAGACAGACATGTACATTATGCTGCAGTGCAGGAGGGGAGGGGACTCTCCCCCAGACAGACATGTACGTAATGCCGCAGTGCAGGCGGGCGGGGGAGTGCAGGCGGGGAGGGGAGCTGGGCACACTGCCACTCCCTTTCCCTCCTGATAATAATGACAGTAACCTCCAGATGGAACAGATGAAGTCCTACCCAGCTCAGTCATCAACAGGAACAGTATGGCGTCACAATCTCATCTAATGATGTATTCTAGTCGTCTCCAGTCAGTGTGTGGGGTAATGGTGTGTGTGGCTGGTACGTTATGTCACTGCAGTAGAAGAGAGACTGCCATTCTACTGCTGTCCTCCAGGGGGAGCCATGCTACCTGTGTTCTTACCAGTCCAGCTCAGACCCAGGTGATCTGCCACTATGGCCATCCGCAGGTCAGTCCTCTCACAGGGGCTCTGAGGGCCTGGTGGGGGTGGGGGGGCAGACAGCACCATGTTATCATCTCATCACTGTGTATTTAAGATAAACAGAACATACCTTTTTCTGGCCAGATTCTCCTCATCAATTCAGAGGTCTCTGCATAGTAAGATCATAGTAAACGCTCTACATGTTGGAGTACTTGGCTGCACCTTTCCAAATAAGAAGCCAGATAGTAACAGGTAGAATTGTGAGGATCCAATGGCAAGACAAAGGCACATTGACAGTTACAGGAGAAGACTAGTATTTGTTGTTGAGTGGGTGTTAGGTATGTAACCAGCCAGTCTACCAGGCAATCAAACCATCACAGAAACAAAACCACCCCAATTCCCATGTCACTAGCTCTATCGTGTGGAGCTTGGTGTTCAAGGCCAAACGTGTGTCAGAGTGAAATGAAAGTAGACATGCCAGTAACCTGTGTACGCTGGAGGAGACTGGAGCACGGTCACCTGTCTGATACTGCTACTATACTGATACAGACTCAGCTCTACACGGGCCAGAGACTAGTCGTCTGTACAGTGCTCTGGTCACTATCATGCTGCATCACCTGGCTCCTAAGTCTGGTTGGACAGTTAATACAGCTCCTAAGTCTTGTTGGACAGTTAATAAAGCTCCTAAGTCTGGATGGACAGTTAAGAAAGTCCCTTTGACTGGTTGGACAGGACACCGAAATGACAACGACAGAATGACAGCTACAGTTAAGTCACATCACAGCCAATCACAACGGCTCATGCACTAAAGATCAACAAGTGTAAAGTTTTACAAACTAGGCTTGGTCTCCATGACAGGGGCCATGTTGGACCCTGCAACCTGACTGCATTCCTTCTCCTGTCCTGCAGCCGGCCTACAGCTCCTCCTCTCTTCCTTCCATCTCCTTCTCCTCTTCTCTCTGCCGGCCTGCTCAACCTCTGCTCTCACGTCTCTACAAGACCTGGATGTAGTACTGGGCCTGGATGTAGTAGTGGACCTGGATGTAGTAGTGGACCTGGATGTAGTAGTGGACCTGGATGTAGTAGTAGACCTGGATGTAGTAGTGGACCTGGATGTAGTAGTAGACCTGGATGTAGTAGTAAACCTGGATGTAGTAGTAGACCTGGATGTAGTAGTGGACCTGGATGTAGTATTGGACCTGGATGTAGTAGTGGACCTGGATGTAGTATTGGACCTGGATATAGTAGTGGACCTGGATGTAGTAGTAGACCTGGATGTAGTATTGGACCTGGATGTAGTAGTGGACCTGGATGTAGTATTGGACCTGGATGTGGTATTGGACCTGGATGTAGTATTGGACCTGGATGTAGTAGTGGACCTGGATGTAGTAGTGGACCTGGATGTAGTATTGGACCTGGATGTAGTAGTGGACCTGGATGTAGTATTGGACCTGGATGTAGTAGTAGACCTGGATGTAGTAGTGGACCTGGATGTAGTAGTGGACCTGGATGTAGTAGTGGACCTGGATGTAGTACTGGACCTGGATGTAGTAGTAGACCTGGATGTAGTAGTAGACCTGGATGTAGTATTGGACCTGGATGTAGTATTGGACCTGGATGTAGTAGTGGACCTGGATGTAGTATTGGACCTGGATGTAGTAGTGGACCTGGATGTAGTACTGGACCTGGATGTAGTAGTAGACCTGGATGTAGTAGTAGACCTGGATGTAGTAGTGGACCTGGATGTAGTAGTGGACCTGGATGTAGTATTGGACCTGGATGTAGTAGTGGACCTGGATGTAGTATTGGACCTGGATGTAGTAGTGGACCTGGATGTAGTAGTAGACCTGGATGTAGTAGTGGACCTGGATGTAGTAGTGGACCTGGATGTAGTAGTGGACCTGGATGTAGTAGTGGACCTGGATGTAGTAGTGGACCTGGATGTAGTAGTGGACCTGGATGTAGTAGTGGACCTGGATGTAGTAGTAGACCTGGATGTAGTATTGGACCTGGATGTAGTATTGGACCTGGATGTAGTAGTGGACCTGGATGTAGTAGTAGACCTGGATGTAGTAGTGGACCTGGATGTAGTAGTAGACCTGGATGTAGTATTGGACCTGGATGTAGTATTGGACCTGGATGTAGTAGTGGACCTGGATGTAGTAGTGGACCTGGATGTAGTAGTGGACCTGGATGTAGTAGTAGACCTGGATGTAGTATTGGGCCTGGATGTAGTATTGGGCCTGGATGTAGTAGTAAACCTGGATGTAGTAGTAAACCTGGATGTAGTATTGGACCTGGATGTAGTAGTGGACCTGGATGTAGTAGTGGACCTGGATGTAGTAGTAGACCTGGATGTAGTAGTAGACCTGGATGTAGTAGTGGACCTGGATGTAGTATTGGACCTGGATGTAGTAGTGGACCTGGATGTAGTAGTGGACCTGGATGTAGTATTGGGCCTGGATGTAGTATTGGGCCTGGATGTAGTAGTAAACCTGGATGTAGTAGTGGACCTGGATGTAGTACTAGACCTGGATGTAGTATTGGACCTGGATGCAGTAGTGGACCTGGATGTAGTAGTGGACCTGGATGTAGTAGTGGACCTGGATGCAGTAGTGGACCTGGATGTAGTAGTGGACCTGGATGTAGTATTGGACCTGGATGTAGTATTGGACCTGGATGTAGTATTGGACCTGGATGTAGTATTGGACCTGGATGTAGTAGTGGACCTGGATGTAGTATTGGACCTGGATGTGGTATTGGACCTGGATGTAGTAGTGGACCTGGATGTAGTATTGGACCTGGATGTAGTAGTAGACCTGGATGTAGTATTGGACCTGGATGTAGTAGTAGACCTGGATGTAGTAGTGGACCTGGATGTAGTAGTGGACCTGGATGTAGTAGTGGACCTGGATGTAGTATTGGACCTGGATGTAGTAGTGGACCTGGATGTAGTAGTGGACCTGGATGTGGTATTGGACCTGGATGTAGTAGTAGACCTGGATATAGTAGTGGACCTGGATGTAGTAGTAGACCTGGATGCAGTAGTGGACCTGGATGTAGTAGTGGACCTGGATGTAGTAGTGGACCTGGATGTAGTATTGGACCTGGATGTGGTATTGGACCTGGATGTAGTAGTGGACCTGGATGTAGTATTGGACCTGGATGTAGTAGTAGACCTGGATGTAGTATTGGACCTGGATGTAGTAGTGGACCTGGATGTAGTAGTGGACCTGGATGTAGTAGTAGACCTGGATGTAGTAGTGGACATGGATGTAGTATTGGACCTGGATGTAGTAGTGGACCTGGATGTAGTAGTGGACCTGGATGTAGTAGTGGACCTGGATGTAGTAGTAGACCTGGATATAGTAGTGGACCTGGATGTAGTAGTAGACCTGGATGTAGTAGTGGAACTGGATGTAGTAGTGGACCTGGATGTAGTAGTGGACCTGGATGTAGTAGTAGACCTGGATGTAGTAGTGGACCTGGATGTAGTAGTGGACCTGGATATAGTAGTGGACCTGGATGTAGTAGTGGACCTGGATGTAGTATTGGACCTGGATGTAGTATTGGACCTGGATAGAGTAGTGGACCTGGATGTGGTATTGGACCTGGATGTAGTATTGGACCTGGATGTAGTATTGGACCTGGATGTAGTAGTGGACCTGGATGTAGTACTGGACCTAGATGTAGTAGTCGACCTGGATGTATTAGTAGACCTGGATGTAGTAGTAGACCTGGATGTAGTAGTGGACCTGGATGTGGTATTGGACCTGGATAGAGTAGTGGACCTGGATGCAGTAGTGGACCTGGATGTAGTAGTAGACCTGGATGTACTACTGGACCTGGATGTAGTAGTAGACCTGGATGTAGTAGTAGACCTGGATGTAGTAGTAGACCTGGATGTAGTAGTGGACCTGGATGTAGTAGTAGACCTGGATGTAGTAGTGGACCTGGATGTAGTAGTGGACCTGGATGTAGTAGTGGACCTGGATGTAGTAGTAGACCTGGATGTAGTAGTAGACCTGGATGTAGTAGTAGACCTGGATGTAGTAGTGGACCTGGATGTAGTAGTAGACCTGGATGTAGTAGTAGACCTGGATGTAGTAGTAGACCTGGATGTAGTATTGGACCTGGATGTAGTATTGGACCTGGATGTAGTAGTAGACCTGGATGTGGTATTGGACCTGGATGTAGTACTGGACCTGGATGTAGTAGTAGACCTGGATGTAGTAGTAGACCTGGATGTAGTAGTGGACCTGGATGTAGTAGTGGACCTGGATGTAGTATTGGACCTGGATGTAGTAGTAGACCTGGATGTAGTAGTGGACCTGGATGTAGTAGTGGACCTGGATATAGTAGTGGACCTGGATGTAGTAGTAGACCTGGATGTAGTATTGGACCTGGATGTAGTAGTAGACCTGGATGTAGTATTGGACCTGGATGTAGTAGTGGACCTGGATGTAGTATTGGACCTGGATGTAGTATTGGACCTGGATGTAGTAGTGGACCTGGATGTGGTATTGGACCTGGATGTAGTATTGGGCCTGGATGTAGTAGTGGACCTGGATGTAGTAGTGGACCTGGATGTAGTAGTGGACCTGGATGTAGTATTGGACCTGGATGTAGTAGTACATCTGGATGTAGTATTGGACCTGGATGTAGTAGTGGACCTGGATGTAGTAGTGGGCCTGGATGTAGTAGTAGACCTGGATGTAGTAGTGGACCTGGATGTAGTAGTGGACCTGGATGTAGTAGTGGACCTGGATGTAGTAGTGGGCCTGGATGTAGTAGTAGACCTGGATGTAGTAGTGGACCTGGATGTAGTAGTAGACCTGGATGTAGTAGTAGACCTGGATGTAGTAGTGGACCTGGATGTAGTAGTGGACCTGGATGTAGTATTGGACCTGGATGTAGTAGTAGACCTGGATGTAGTAGTGGACCTGGATGTAGTAGTGGACCTGGATGTAGTAGTAGACCTGGATGTAGTAGTGGACCTGGATGTAGTAGTGGACCTGGATGTAGTAGTGGACCTGGATGTAGTAGTAGACCTGGATGTAGTAGTGGACCTGGATGTAGTAGTGGACCTGGATGTAGTATTGGACCTGGATGTAGTAGTGGACCTGGATGTAGTAGTGGACCTGGATGTAGTAGTGAACCTGGATGTAGTAGTGGACCTGGATGTAGTAGTGGAACCGGATGTAGTATTGGACCTGGATGTAGTATTGGACCTGGATGTAGTAGTGGACCTGGATTTAGTAGTGGACCTGGATGTAGTAGTGGACCTGGATGTAGTAGTGAACCTGGATGTAGTAGTGGACCTGGATGTAGTATTGGACCTGGATGTAGTATTGGACCTGGATGTAGTAGTGGACCTGGATGTAGTAGTGGACCTGGATGTAGTAGTGGACCTGGATGTAGTAGTAGACCTGGATGTAGTAGTACATCTGGATGTAGTATTGGACCTGGATGTAGTAGTAGACCTGGAGGTAGTAGTTAACCTGGATGTAGTAGTAAATCTGGATGTAGGAGTGGACCTGGATGTAGTAGTGGACCTGGATGTAGTATTGGACCTGGATGTAGTAGTAGACCTGGATGTAGTAGTAGACCTGGATGTAGTATTGGACCTGGATGTAGTAGTAGACCTGGATGTAATACTGGACCTGGATGTAGTATTGGACCTGGATGTAGTAGTGGACCTGGATGTAGTAGTAGACCTGGATGTAGTAGTAGACCTGGATGTAGTATTGGACCTGGATGTAGTAGTAAATATGGATATAGTAGTGGACCTGGATGTAGTAGTGGACCTGGATATAGTAGTGGACCTGGATGTAGTAGTAGACCTGGATGTAGTATTGGACCTGGATGTAGTAGTAAATATGGATGTAGTAGTAGACCTGGATGTAGTAGTGGACCTGGATGTAGTATTGGACCTGGATGTAGTAGTGGACCTGGATGTAGTAGTGGACCTGGATGTAGTAGTGGACCTGGATGTAGTATTGGACCTGGATGTAGTAGTGGACCTGGATGTAGTAGTAGACCTGGATGTAGTATTGGACCTGGATGTAGTAGTAAATATGGATGTAGTAGTGGACCTGGATGTAGTAGTGGACCTGGATATAGTAGTGGACCTGGATGTAGTAGTAAATATGGATGTAGTAGTGGACCTGGATGTAGTAGTGGACCTGGATATAGTAGTGGACCTGGATGTAGTAGTAGACCTGGATGTAGTATTGGACCTGGATGTAGTAGTAAATATGGATGTAGTAGTGGACCTGGATGTAGTAGTGGACCTGGATGTAGTAGTGGACCTGGATGTAGTATTGGACCTGGATGTAGTAGTGGACCTGGATGTAGTAGTGGACCTGGATGTAGTATTGGACCTGGATGTAGTAGTGGACCTGGATGTAGTAGTGGACCTGGATGTAGTATTGGACCTGGATGTAGTAGTGGACCTGGATGTAGTAGTGGACCTGGATGTAGTAGTGGACCTGGATGTAGTAGTAGACCTGGATGTAGTAGTGGACCTGGATGTAGTATTGGGCCTGGATGTAGTATTGGACCTGGATGTAGTATTGGGCCTGGATGTAGTATTGGACCTGGATGTAGTATTGGACCTGGATGTAGTATTGGACCTGGATGTAGTAGTGGACCTGGATGTAGTAGTGGACCTGGATGTAGTAGTGGACCTGGATGTAGTAGTGGACCTGGATGTAGTAGTACATCTTGATGTAGTATTGGACCTGGATGTAGTAGTAGACCTGGATGTACTACTGGACCTGGATGTAGTAGTAGACCTGGATGTAGTAGTGGACCTGGATGTAGTAGTGGACCTGGATGTAGTATTGGACCTGGATGTAGTAGTGGACCTGGATGTAGTAGTAGACCTGGATGTAGTAGTGGACCTGGATGTAGTAGTGGACCTGGATGTAGTATTGGACCTGGATGTAGTATTGGACCTGGATGTAGTAGTAGACCTGGATGTAGTATTGGGCCTGGATGTAGTAGTAGACCTGGATGTAGTAGTGGACCTGGATGTAGTAGTGGACCTGGATGTAGTAGTGGACCTGGATGTAGTATTGGACCTGGATGTAGTAGTGGACCTGGATGTAGTAGTAGACCTGGATGTAGTAGTGGACCTGGATGTAGTATTGGACCTGGATGTAGTAGTGGACCTGGATGTAGTAGTAGACCTGGATGTAGTAGTGGACCTGGATGTAGTAGTAGACCTGGATGTACTACTGGACCTGGATGTAGTAGTAGACCTGGATGTATTGAAGGAGGAGCGCTGAGAGTCTTCTGATATTGATGTGATGTCTTCAGTACCCGTTAATTTGGCCTAAATCTTTTCCTCTTCATTGGCAACGTGGTCCACACTATCTACTGTCTAGCTACTTACAGATGTAGTTTCCCACTGAAGCATGTTGTGTTCTGTCCTGCTATCTTGTTATCTGATCTGCTGCTAGAGGCTACACCTGACCTGTTGTTATCTGATCTGCTGCTAGAGGTTACACCTGACCTGTTGTTATCTGATCTGCTGCTAGAGGTTACACCTGACCTGTTGTTATCTGATCTGCTGCTAGAGGCTACACCTGACCTGTTGTTATCTGATCTGCTGCTAGAGGCTACACCTGACCTGTTGTTATCTGATCTGCTGCTAGAGGCCACACCTGACCTGTTGTTATCTGATCTGCTGCTAGAGGCTACACCTGACCTGTTGTTATCTGATCTGCCGCTAGAGGCTACACCTGACCTGTTGTTATCTGATCTGCTGCTAGAGGTTACACCTGACCTGTTGTTATCTGATCTGCTGCTAGAGGCTACACCTGACCTGTTGTTATCTGATCTGCTGCTAGAGGCTACACCTGACCTGTTGTTATCTGATCTGCTGCTAGAGGTTACACCTGACCTGTTGTTATCTGATCTGCTGCTAGAGGCTACACCTGACCTGTTGTTATCTGATCTGCTGCTAGAGACTACACCTGACCTGTTGTTATCTGATCTGCTGCTAGAGGCTACACCTGACCTGTTGTTATCTGATCTGCTGCTAGAGACTACACCTGACCTGTTGTTATCTGATCTGCTGCTAGAGGCTACACCTGACCTGTTGTTATCTGATCTGCTGCTAGAGGCTACACCTGACCTGTTGTTATCTGATCTGCCGCTAGAGGTTACACCTGACCTGTTGTTATCTGATCTGCTGCTAGAGGCTACACCTGACCTGTTGTTATCTGATCTGCTGCTAGAGGCTACACCTGACCTGTTGTTATCTGATCTGCTGCTAGAGGCTACACCTGACCTGTTGTTATCTGATCTGCTGCTAGAGGCTACACCTGACCTGTTGTTATCTGATCTGCTGCTAGAGGCTACACCTGACCTGTTGTTATCTGATCTGCTGCTAGAGGCTACACCTGACCTGTTGTTATCTGATCTGCTGCTAGAGGCTACACCTGACCTGATGTTATCTGATCTGCTGCTAGAGGTTACACCTGACCTGTTGTTATCTGATCTGCTGCTAGAGGCTACACCTGACCTGTTGTTATCTGATCTGCTGCTAGAGGTTACACCTGACCTGTTGTTATCTGATCTGCTGCTAGAGGCTACACCTGACCTGTTGTTATCTGATCTGCTGCTAGAGGTTACACCTGACCTGTTGTTATCTCATCTGCTGCTAGAGGCTACACCTGACCTGTTGTTATCTGATCTGCTGCTAGAGGCTACACCTGACCTGATGTTATCTGATCTGCTGCTAGAGGCTACACCTGACCTGTTGTTATCTGATCTGCTGCTAGAGGTTACACCTGACCTGTTGTTATCTGATCTGCTGCTAGAGGTTACACCTGACCTGTTGTTATCTGATCTGCTGCTAGAGGCTACACCTGACCTGTTGTTATCTGATCTGCTGCTAGAGGCTACACCTGACCTGTTGTTATCTGATCTGCTGCTAGAGGCTCCACCTGACCTGTTGTTATCTGATCTGCTGCTAGAGGCTACACCTGACCTGTTGTTATCTGATCTGCTGCTAGAGACTACACCTGACCTGTTGTTATCTGATCTGCTGCTAGAGGTTACACCTGACCTGTTGTTATCTGATCTGCTGCTAGAGGCTACACCTGACCTGTTGTTATCTGATCTGCTGCTAGAGGTTACACCTGACCTGTTGTTATCTGATCTGCTGCTAGAGGCTACACCTGACCTGTTGTTATCTGATCTGCTGCTAGAGGCTACACCTGACCTGTTGTTATCTGATCTGCTGCTAGAGGTTACACCTGACCTGTTGTTATCTGATCTGCTGCTAGAGGTTACACCTGACTCTGCTGCTAGAGGCTACACCTGACCTGTTGTTATCTGATCTGCTGCTAGAGGCTACACCTGACCTGTTGTTATCTGATCTGCTGCTTGAGGCTACACGTGACCTGATGTTATCTGATCTGCTGCTAGAGGCTACACCTGACCTGTTGTTATCTGATCTGCTGCTAGAGGTTACACCTGACCTGTTGTTATCTGATCTGCTGCTAGAGGCTACACCTGACCTGTTGTTATCTGATCTGCTGCTAGAGGCTACACCTGACCTGTTGTTATCTGATCTGCTGCTAGAGGTTACACCTGACCTGATGTTATCTGATCTGCTGCTAGAGGCTACACCTGACCTGTTGTTATCTGATCTGCTGCTAGAGGCTACACCTGACCTGTTGTTATCTGATCTGCTGCTAGAGGCTACACCTGACCTGTTGTTATCTGATCTGCCGCTAGAGGTTACACCTGACCTGTTGTTATCTGATCTGCTGCTAGAGGCTACACCTGACCTGTTGTTATCTGATCTGCTGCTAGAGGCTACACCTGACCTGTTGTTATCTGATCTGCTGCTAGAGGTTAGGCTGCCTCCACCCTGTTCTCCTCCAGTCTCCTGAAGGCTGCCTCCACCCTGTTCTCCTCCAGTCTGCTGAAGGCTGCCTCCACCCTGTTCTCCTCCAGTCTCCTGAAGGCTGCCTCCACCCTGTTCTCCTCCAGTCTGCTGAAGGCTGCCTCCACCCTGTTCTCATCCAGTCTCCTGAAGGCTGCCTCCACCCTGTTCTCCTCCAGTCTGCTGAAGGCTGCCTCCACCCTGTTCTCCTCCAGTCTGCTGAAGGCTGCCTCCACCCTGTTCTCCTCCAGTCTCCTGAAGGCTGCCTCCACCCTGTTCTCCTCCAGTCTGCTGAAGGCTGCCTCCACCCTGTTCCCCTCTAGTCTGCTGAAGGCTGCCTCCACCCTGTTCTCATCCAGTCTCCTGAAGGCTGCCTCCACCCTGTTCGGTGGAGGCAGCATTGTTATGCTCTGAATGCCAGGGTCTGGTGTGGTGCTCTGAATGGTACTGCCAGGGTCTGGTGTGGTGCTCTGAATGGTACTGCCAGGGGCTGGTGTGGTGCTCTGAATGGTACTGCCAGGGACTGGTGTGGTGCTCTGAATGGTAATGCCAGGGTCTGGTGTGGTGCTCTGAATGGTACTGCCAGGGGCTGGTGTGGTGCTCTGAATGGTACTGCCAGGGGCTGGTGTGGTGCTCTGAATGGTAATGCCAGGGTCTGGTGTGGTGCTCTGAATGGTAATGCCAGGGTCTGGTGTGGTGCTCTGAATGGTACTTCCAGGGTCTGGTGTGGTGCTCTGAATGGTACTGCCAGGGGCTGGTGTGGTGCTCTGAATGGTAATGCCAGGGGCTGGTGTGGTGCTCTGAATGGTACTGCCAGGGTCTGGTGTGGTGCTCTGAATGGTACTTCCAGGGTCTGGTGTGGTGCTCTGAATGGTACTGCCAGGGGCTGGTGTGGTGCTCTGAATGGTACTGCCAGGGTCTGGTGTGGTGCTCTGAATGGTACTGCCAGGGTCTGGTGTGGTGCTCTGAATGGTACTGCCAGGGTCTGGTGTGGTGCTCTGAATGGTAATGCCAGGGGCAGTGGTCTGAAAGATAGTCAGGGGCTTGATATTCTGGAGGGGCCTCTACCCAGTCAGGGACTGGTCTAACAGGGACCTCATTAGAGGCCTTTACGCAGTCAGGGGCTAGTCTAACAGGGGCCTCATTAGAGGCCTCTACCCAGTCAGGGGCTGGTCTAACAGGGGCCTCATTAGAGGCCTCTACCCAGTCAGGGGCTGATCTAACAGGGGCTTCTATAGGGGCCTCTACCCAGTCAGGGGCTGGTCTAACAGGGGCCTCATTAGAGGCCTCTACCCAGTCAGGGGCTGATCTAACAGGGGCTTCTATAGGGGCCTCTACCCAGTCAGGGGCTGGTCTAACAGGGGCCTCATTAGAGGCCTCTACCCAGTCAGGGGCTGATCTAACAGGGGCTTCTATAGGGGCCTCTACCCAGTCAGGGACTGGTCTAACAGGGGCTTCTATAGGGGCCTCTACCCAGTCAGGGGCTGGTCTAACAGGGGCTTCTATAAGGGCCTCTACCCAGTCAGGGGCTGATCTAACAGGGGCCTCATTAGAGGCCTCTACCCAGTCAGGGGCTGGTCTAACAGGGGCTTCTATAGGGGCCTCTACCCAGTCAGGGGCTGGTCTAACAGGGGCCTCATTAGAGGCCTCTACCCAGTCAGGGGCTGGTCTAACAGGGGCCTCATTAGAGGCCTCTACCCAGTCAGGGGCTGATCTAACAGGGGCTTCTATAGGGGCCTCTACCCAGTCAGGGGCTGATCTAACAGGGGCCTCATTAGAGGCCTTTACCGTAGTCTGTGACATGATTACACCTGACCTTCTGACCTAGTCCCTTACGCCCCCTGACAACCCTTCAGAGTTATGCTCACCAATCTGAAAAAACTGCAGTCTTTCTTCAACAATATCCCGCTTGCTCATGTCAATCGCACCACTGCGAGTCATCTCAAACATCTTCCCTTCATGGAAGGGGAATGGGTTTGGCTCGCTAGTCGGCGTGGTGCTATCATCGGTCGGGGTTCTGGCAGGGGTCGTGTCCGGGGTCGTGGCCTGTGACCTGTCGTCTGCTGCCAGCCCAAACGGCTTCGGCTCGTCGTCTTTGGCGTCAACCACTTCATTGTCTCCTCCTACACTGGACCAGGGGTCAAAGTCCAGCCCTTTAGTAGCAACAGTTTTAAACGGAGAGTCAAACGCCTCCTCTAGCTTGTAACTAAAGTACGTATCAGAAAAGCCATCGTTGTCCTTCTGGTCCTGAGAGCTGGCCCCATCTGTTTTGATGTCAACTGGATCACTTTTAGCTTGAGCCTTTTTGCATTCCTCCTCCGGGGTTTTTTCCTCTTCAATGGCCTCTAGTTTGGTCTGACTGAAGGAGCGGTCGCAGGACCGGAGCACGCTGTCTGAGGTCCACACGTCCTTCCTGCTGTCCGGCAGGCTGAAGGGTTTAGTGTCCATCTCACACAGACCATCATCCTCATCCTGCATGTCATACCCATCCAGGGAGTCGATCTCAGTAGCGTCAGTGTCATGAGAGAACTCTGCCGTCGTGGCGATAGAACAGTCTGTTATGGACTGGTCATTTCCATTCTGTTCAGAGTCGTACTCCTCTGTTTTACCAGCTTCACATGTTCCATTAGTTCTGTTAGTTCCTGGCTCTTTGTTGTTTCTGTTTTTATCCTGTTTTGGGGATTTGGACCCATTCTTGATCTCCTGCTCCTGCTCCTCTGAGATCTTAAAGGTGTATTTCTTAAAGGAGATGGGCTGGAAGACGGACTCATCGTCACTAGAGTCACTGTCGTCAGCCCCGGGGGGGACCGGGGAGGGGGGCTGGACTCTGATGATGGGCTCCGTGAGGAGGTGTTTATCATGCTCTTCCTGGAGGTTGACCTCCATCATCTCCGCCTCAGAGGAACCACATGATCCCGTCTTCTTCTTCTTCTCAGGGCTGGACTGCTCAGAGTCCAGGGGAGGCGGAGGGGGGAACTGGATGTATGCTACTCCTTTGTCTTTAGGTGTCTGTCCGGCCTGGTGGTTTCCATTCTTAAGGTCAGCTGCTGTGACATTAGGTGTCTCTGGTCTGAAGTCCTTGAAGGAAAATACCTGGCCCTGCTCCTCCTCTGAGGAGTCCTCAGAGACCTCTGGGATAGGGCTAGGCTGGAAGGGAGTGAAGCCCAGGATGGAGTCTGGTGTTCTGGAGGTGAGGTCATAGCTGATCTCCTCTGAGCTAGGGGTCTCCGGGGTGAGGGGACTCTTCCCTGAGCTGTCTATGAAAGATACCTGCTCTAGCGTGTCATCGTCAGGACTGGCCTGAGGCGAAGAGGGCTGTTTCTGTTTGTACAGTACTCCTCCTCTGCCCTCTCTCTCTCCCTGCCTACCCACCTGGACACTCACATAGACAGGTAATGTTTTGATGCCTTTGAAGTTTTCTCTGGTGGTGGTTTTCTCTGGTGCTAATCTCTCTTGTATTTCTCTTGTGCAAGTGTCACGCACATTGTTCAAGTTAGAATCTTTTGGTGCATTATCTAATATTTCAAGAGATGTGTCTGTTAGTTCTTCTGTCTTTGTAGGGCTTGTTACTGGGCTGACCTGCATTCTGTTCTTATTTAGTATGGGGATTTGGGATGTCTTTTCAGATGGCTTAGTTACTGTGTCTTGTTTTGCTTTCTCTGACTGGTCGCTGTCTGAGTGACTAGACACAGACCTGACTGGGATCTGGGACTCTGTCTTTCTTCTAAGATTCTTGTTTTGTGCATCCCCATGGTCTTTAGACACAGGCTCAGAATGAGCAACCCTATTGGTTGTGGGACTTGATGCAACATGTTTGGAAGGAGAATCCCTCATAGAAACGTGTTCTTTTTCAACTTCCCCACCGTTCTCCTTGGGTGTGTCATGTGTAGGACTATGTGATGGTGGTCCCTTTACACCCTTACTGATCCCAGTGGCCTGACTCTCCTGGCTCAATGGGCTTGTTTTCTCTGATTCTTTATCAGTCTGACCTGTTAGGTGTTTTTGGGCTGTGGTGTATGGTAGGTTCTTATTAGTCAGTTTGTCTCCTGACTGTTTTGGGGCAGCTGATGAGACAACTGACTTACTGCTATTGGAGGCAGGTCCTTTGAGTTTCTCTGGAATCTTTTTAAAAGGACTTCCTTCCTCTGTGGCCTCAGACCCTTTAGTTGTCTTTCCTCCAGTGAACAGTTGATTGACTGGCAGCTTGTTCTCCTGCAGCCTGCTGACTGGGGGTGTGGACTGTACTAGCTGAGGACTACTGTTATCTTGGTTCTGAGCCTCTGATTCAAACTTCATCCTAACAGAGCTCACTCTAGAGAAGGAGGCTTTAACCCCGGTTGGCTCAGACCGTTCCTCCGCCTTTGTCTGCTGTTTGGATGTATCCTCACTGAAGCGGGAGAGAACAGCTCTCTCTGGACTGTTGGGTAGACTAGAGGTCTTCCTCTCAGTCGTACTACTGAACAGTTTGTTCCCCCTTCCCTTGCCCCACTCCTCCCCCTCTGGCCTGGCTTTCTGCTGTGTTTTCTCCGGGCTATTACAGGTGGAGCTGGGCCCAGACCTGGTCTCCCTGGGGTCTCTCTTTGGAGGCTTTTTCTCCGGGGATTGCAGCTCGTCGTTCAGTTTCTCAGTTTTGTCACGGAAAAACTGAGAGACCTCGCTTAGTTTCTCCTCAGCTTCCTTGACAGTTTGATCCACGCGGTCCTCGTAGATGAGCTTCTCTCTGTTCCTGTCCAGCTTGTCCTCGGTGAAACGCATCCACACTGCATGTTTTGGGCTGCCTGGCTCTGTGGTGTAATGCAACACTGTCACTTTGTCAAACTTGTCATCCTTATGAGAACATTTACCTGACTTAGAGGATGTATCCTTTGATGACTTGAAAGTGAACTCTCTCCTGGGCAGGGCCTCTTTCTCACCGTAATCGCTCTCTGCCCCATGCGACTCTGAGGTCATTTGGTGTGTTTGGTCAGCCATAGAGTCCTCTGTATCAGAGTGGGATATGTCTAGCTTCTCAGAACGGAGCATCTTCTCAGCGAACCTGTAAGACTCTCCCCTGAGTTCAGAGAGTTCGTCATCGTGATACTCTACAGAGTGCTGGCTGAGCAGTTTGAGAGCTTTGTAGGAGTCATCGGCCATGAGCTGAGCGGAGCTGGGCCGGCTGTCATTGGCAGTAAGCTCCTCCCCTTCCTGCTGCGCCTCGTCGTAATCAGGCAGTTCTTGGATTCTGTCTCCTTTATAGAAATAAGAGTCTGGAATCTTCTTGGTCTCCCTGATAATCACCTCAGTTGGTTGGAATCTGTTTCCCTCTTTTTCTATGTGAACCTCCATTATTCTTTTGGCTTTAGTGTCATTATCAATGAACCTGGGGGTGAGTTCATCCCCTTTGACAGAGTCCTGGCCAGCCTTGTGCTCAAACAGTCCAGCTAGTTCTTTGGAGGGGTCCCTTCCGGACTGGAATGCTTTCATGATGTCTCTGACTGACATGGTCTCCTCGATCCTCTCCGAGCCGTCTTTCAGCTGCGGCTTGTGGTAAACCATGCGCGTCGTGGTGGTGATGTGGGTCTCCTCTTTGAGCCTCATGGTCTTGCTAACGACAGAGTCAGAGTCGTCAGACACTTTGATCTGGAATGATTTGACTTTGTCTTTGATGGAGGCGGCGGAGGCCTCTGGTTCAATGCAGGCCGGCGATGCTGAGGCTGCCTCCTCCATCTGCACCTCACAGGGTTCGTCTGGGTGCTCGTAGCTCCTGATATGGACCACCTCGGTCCTAGTCTCGGTGATGCAGGGGGGGATGGGGTCAGTGAAGGGGGGTTTGGGCCCGGTGCTCTCTGCACTTTGGGGGGCTGAAGGAGTCTTTTCACTCCTGGTTTCAAAGCCGCTGTCTGACAGAGGGCTCTTATCCAGCTCATGAGATAAGTCCTCTGGTGACTCCAATATGGCGTCAGGTCCATAATATGACTCTGCTAGTTTACATAAGTCTTTCTCAGAGGCAGAGGTACGCATGCCTGGGGGAGGCATCTTGAGTTTTTTTAGTTTCTGTTTGTCCTCCCCTTCCCTTTTTGCCTCCTCATATCTGCTCTTCATCTCGGCCATCTTAGAAAGAGAACTAGCACCTATCTCATTGGCCAGGTAGTCAACAACCTTGGCTAAATTCAACTCTTTACTGGGCATAGACTGGGGCCTAAAGGAGAGTGTGTTAGCGTCAAACGGAGGGTGAAAGAATTCCTTAGCACTTTGCTGGGCTTCCTCTAACTCATCTTTAGAGAACTCCTCCCACTCCTCCTCGGAGGGCTTCCCTCTACAGGCTTGACTATCACTCACCACATCCTTGGTCAGTATCTCACTGACTTTAACTAGATCCTCCTTCACTTTCTCTACTATGGTGAAGGGCTCCTCATCCTCCATCTTAGGCTCTTTAGGGGTCTGAGACTGAACATTCCTGGCTGTTCTGGGGTCAGTCTGCAAGATGGCCGTCATCCTGATCAGGTCCTCCTTCATATCGGCCACGTCTTTCAGGATGTCCTGATTGGAGGATAGGGAGGAGGGTGGGGTTAGAGTGAGCCCTGGAGGGGTGATGTAAGGAGGGGACTTCACTGCCGTCTTTGACCTGCGAGAGTCTGCAGGCGACATCTTCAGCGACCCAGGCCCTTTTTTCATTTGGGACTCGTTCGCAACACTGAGAAAAGAGTATACAGGTACCGTCATTGTATTGGATGTTGCTGAGGTGGTGGAAGAGGTTTGAGACCTCGTAGAGCCGTAGACTGAAGTTGAGGTGTTAGATCTACGTGAGGACACTGATTTGAGTGTTCCGTACCCTGAAGAGTTAAATGTCCTTTCAGCCTCATTTATAGCTGCACTGACACTGGAAGTGGCGGCGTGAGTGGTGGTCTGTATCCTCTCCTGCAGACTGCTAGACCTATCAGAGAGCAAACAGGAGCAGGGGGAGGAGGGAGACGGGGAGGAGGACTGAGAAGAAGAGGCGTACTTCATGGGAGAAACTAATCCATTCACCATAGCAGAGGCTTCTGAGGAGTGGGCTGGTGAGGACAGAGAGGGGAGGGGCTTCCCCTTAGAGGCTTCTGAGGAGTGGGCTGGTGAGGACAGAGAGGGGAGGGGCTTCCCCTTAGACGTAGCTGAAGTAATGGACAGACCAGCGATGGTTCTGACAGGGGAGGAGGTTGAGGAGGACAGGCCAGCGATGGTTCTGACAGGGGAGGAGGATGAAGAGGACAGGCCAGCGATGGTTCTGACAGGGGAGGAGGATGAGGAGGACAGACCAGCGATGGTTCTGACAGGGGAGGAGGATGAAGACGACAGGACTGATTTGAAGGGTAAATTAGAGGCTGGGGTGGTCCTGGAAGAAAATGGGGTGGATAGTCCTTTAATGAAGACAGGATCTGCTCCAGGTTTAGAGGAAGAGGACACCAGACTGGCAGAGACCTGGACCGGGTACTGGGCCTGCTGTACAACAGTCTTAATAGGGGAGGCCATAGTTCTATAGGATCTGACAGGTAAAGAAGCTATGTCGCCAGAGGACTTGACTGAATGTGACGGTGAGGCTCCGAGGGTGGATTTGATTGGCGATGCGGAGGAGAGCAACCAGGCAGACTTTAGTGGCGATGCAGATGGTGTGTCGGACGGTGAGCCGGAGAGGGAGCCCAGTCCACACCTTGCTTGGACAGTGTTGGGAAGAGGCGCAGCCGACCATGCCTGGTAAGATCTTGTTGAAAAGACAGGTTTGTGAGTGTAACCAGCAGGCAGTGTTCTTCCTGTGCTTCGCTCAACTGTCTCTTTAAATAAGCAAAATGAAATCCAACAGAAAATCAACAGAAAATGGTTGAAAAAACAGAGAGACCAGAGGGGAAAACACGTGTCAGTGGACGCTTCTATTATCAAGGGAGGAAGAACAATACTTTGATGAAGAGTTGAAATGGGAATGATGGAGCCGTACAGGAAATCTGATCCACTGTGATCCATGGTTACGACAACGTTACACAGCAAGATGGAAAAGAAGCCCAGTGAAGCACATACAGCAAAACAACCACTGAGACCATAACAACTAAACATAACCATGACAACAAGACATAAACATGACAACAAGACATAACTATGACAACAAGACATACACATGACAACAAGACATAAACACGACAACAAGACATAAACACGACAACAAGACATAAACACGACAACAAGACATAAACATGACAACACGACATAAACATGACAAGACATAAACACGACAACAAGACATAAACATGACAACAAGACATAACTATGACAACAAGACATACACATGACAACAAGACATAAACACGACAACAAGACATAAACACGACAACAAGACATAAACATGACAACAAGACATAAACATGACAACAAGACATAAACATGACAACAAGACATAAACATGACAACAAGACATAAACACGACAACAAGACATAAACATGACAACAAGACATAAACATGACAACAAGACATAAACATGACAACAAGACATAAACATGACAACAAGACATAAACATGACAACAAGACATAAACACGACAACAAGACATAAACACGACAACAAGACATAAACACGACAACAAGACATAAACATGACAACAAGACATAAACATGACAACAAGACATAAACACGACAACAAGACATAAACACGACAACAAGACATAAACACGACAACAAGACATAAACATGACAACAAGACATACACATGACAACAAGACATAAACATGACAACAAGACATAAACACGACAACAAGACATAAACACGACAACAAGACATAAACACGACAACAAGACATAAACACGACAACAAGACATAAACACGACAACAAGACATAAACATGACAACAAGACATAAACACGACAACAAGACAAATGCACAGAGAACCCAGAATAACATCAAACTGTTCTCTGTACACGTTGGGATGTGCTACATTCCTCTGGCTAGCAGATCAATCTGTGTCTTTTATCTGTTTGGTCTGATGTTCCACCTTTCCAATCCCCCAATTTGGGTGTTCTGACAAAACAGAGGTAAACACTATACAGAAGCCTCCATCTGTCTGTATCACAGCAAGATATATGGCAGAACACAGCTCTAGGTTTCAGCTCCATGATATCTCTACATGTCATGCAAGACTGAGTGCCCGTAGTGACAAGCGCCTACGGTGGAAACTGTAGCAGCTGAGAGAAAGTCAGTAGCGACCTTCCATGCATTTCCCATCAACAGAAAGGAAACCCTACGCAATCACACTGCCAATCATTATGTGAGTCAAAGCAAAATCTGTATGGCGCGATTTGAGTTATTTTAATACCGGTGGGAAAAAAATAATATCTTAAATAAAATAAATAACACATTGTGGGCAAGCACAGCACAGTACGTTAAAATACTAATCAAACCAAACCATGCAAAGTAAACCATGTCAGAAACGAGCAATGTGGACTTACAATACACGTTATGTAGGTGAGAATATGCAGATATCACATATAAATATGTACTAGCTATAATATGTATGGTTCTCTCAATATGTCACATGTTAATGCAAATCAACTCCAAGCATATTATTATCGTTATAGAAGTTAGTGAAAATGTCTCACTCACTCGTGGCGGGCTCGGCGAGATAGCTGTAACGCTTACGTAAGGCTAGAGACGTAAAGGTGTGACGTCGTTCTGGCTTTTCAGTCTGCAACAACAACACAACATCAGTTCTCTGTTAGAAGATGGATTACCTGACATTACCTGACTACTCACCTCATCAGATCAATAGGGTCTGATGGATTACCTGACATTACCTGACTACTCACCTCATCAGATCAATAGGGTCTGATGGATTACCTGACATTACCTGACTACTCACCTCATCAGATCAATAGGATCTGATGGATTACCTGACATTACCTGACTACTCACCTCATCAGATCAATAGGGTCTGATGGATTACCTGACATTACCTGACTACTCAACTCCCCAGATCAATAGGACCTGAAATGTAAGGTTTTGTAACAGACAGTAAAGGGTTGTAGCTATCTCTGGGTGAGTTTACTGACTGTGTCTCTTCTAAGAACTGTGAGAACTAAACTGGCCAGTGGTACTACAACATTTTTTACGTTAAAACACTATACATCCTTAACGGTAGCCGATTAACAACATATGTAAAGGAAATCAACCATGAATTAATTTCCTTTGGCTTATTGGTCATGTAGAAAAGCGTTCTTATTAAAATGTAAGCAGTAAATCCCCAACAGCTCTGCATGGTTAACTTCAGAGTGTTCTCCTAAAGGGACAGATCAGGGGACATGGATGGGTGGGCGGAGGTAGAGCCATGGGGTTTACATTGGCACACATCATGCAGTATGTACATGCTAACAGTTCAGGAGCTTCACAGAAGCAGAGCTAGATGATCCAATGGCAGCAGCAGAGGACACTGTGCCTTATTGAACAGCACAGAGCAGTGCCTTATTGAACAGCACAGAGCAGTGCCTTATTGAACAGCACAGAGCAGTGGCTTGTTGAACAGCACAGAGCAGTGGCTTATTGAACAGCACAGAGCAGTGGCTTGTTGAACAGCACAGAGCAGTGGCTTGTTGAACAGCACAGAGCAGTGGCTTGTTGAACAGCACAGAGCAGTGGCTTATTGAACAGCACAGAGCAGTGCCTTGTTGAACAGCACAGAGCAGTGCCTTATTGAACAGCACAGAGCAGTGGCTTGTTGAACAGCACAGAGCAGTGCCTTATTGAACAGCACAGAGCAGTGCCTTATTGAACAGCACAGAGCAGTGCCTTATTGAACAGCTAGGTCGCCAGAGAAGCACAGCCATGGAGGTACAGGGGTAAAGGTCACCAGAGAAGCACAGCCATGGAGGTACAGGGGTAAAGGTCACCAGAGAAGCACAGCCATGGAGGTACAGGGGTAAAGGTCACCAGAGAAGCACAGCCATGGAGGAACAGGGGTAAAGGTCACCAGAGAAGCACAGCCATGGAGGAACAGGGGTAAAGGTCACCAGAGAAGCACAGCCATGGAGGAACAGGGGTAAAGGTCACCAGAGAAGCACAGCCATGGAGGTACAGGGGTAAAGGTCACCAGAGAAGCACAGCCATGGAGGTACAGGGGTAAAGGTCACCAGAGAAGCACAGCCATGGAGGTACTACGGTTGTAAAGGTCACCAGAGAAGCACAGCCATGGAGGAACAGGGGTAAAGGTCACCAGAGAAGCACAGCCATGGAGGAACAGGGGTAAAGGTCACCAGGGTACTGTATATTACCTCTTCATCTGGGTCTGACTCCATTTCCTTGGGTTCCCAAGATGCATTGCAGAAACAGGCGGAATAAGGAGGGGAATGGACAGGATGTGAAAAGGAGTGATTGACAGAAACAGTTAGAGAAGCAAACCGCAAAGCCAGCAAAGAAAAACACAGAAAACAACAGCATTGAAAATCCAACACTTACAGCAGATTACAAGCCACAGAAACCACGGCAACAACCACAAAGTCAGCCAGTTGAAAAGAGCAAGGCATCAAAGCATGAAGTCCCAAATCAGATGGGAGATTTGGTTGGCTAGGAAACAGCCAGAGATAACCACTACGAAGCTCAGAACAGATAAAAGACACACTCGGGCAGCACTTCACCTCTAGCCTCCTGCTCTATCCCCCTGAATGACGATGAGATGATATGGACCACAGCCATGACAACAGCTGCTTACCTTCTTCAGCGCAGGGAGGGTGATGTTCAGGTTACACACGGCCGTCTGGGGGAGACCCTTAGCGGTCTTAGTGGTCTCCTTCAGGAATGTCAGACGGCCACACGGCTCCTGGCTGTTGTCTCGGACCTACAGAGGAACCACAGCGTTCAGGGGATATTCACTACATGGCAGAATGCACACAGTTTACTTAATGCTATAGATCAACTCTACTACTGGGATGTCAGGAAACCTGAGTTCCTGAGGGTAAAATTAGTTCATGAAGGGAGGGAACTCATTAAAACCAGTAATCCAGTTCAGTAGCTATGGACAGGGTCAGAATGGACCTGTTGATGGAGGTCACAGGATCCAGAGGGAAGGTAGGCCCTGTTTCTACAGCAGAGTTCAGGAAGCCAGTGATCCAGTTCAGTAGGTATGGACAGGGTCAGAATGGACCTGTTGAAGGAGGTCACAGGATCCAGAGGGAAGGAAAGCCCTGTTTCTACAGCAGAGTTCAGGAAGCCAGTGATCCAGTTCAGTAGCTATGGACAGGGTCAGAATGGACCTGTTGAAGGAGGTCACAGGATCCAGAGGGAAGGTAGGCCCTGTTTCTACAGCAGAGTTCAGGAAGCCAGTGACAGATCAATGAGAGGCAGGATGGAACTAGGTTATGGCCTCCAGGCCTTGTTCTAAAGCTGTTTGTTCCTATCAGTACTGGTTCCGTTGCAGCCTCCTACCCAGGCCATGAGTCAGTGGAGGACATCAAGCAGTCTCCTACCCAGGCCATGAGTCAGTGGAGGACATCAAGGAGTCTCCTACCCAGGCCATGAGTCAGTGGAGGACATCAAGCAGTCTCCTACCCAGGCCATGAGTCAGTGGAGGACATCAAGGAGTCTCCTACCCAGGACATGAGTCAGTGGAGGACATCAAGCAGTCTCCTACCCAGGCCATGAGTCAGTGGAGGACATCAAGGAGTCTCCTACCCAGGCCATGAGTCAGTGAGAACATCAAGCAGTCTCCTACCCAGGCCATGAGTCGGTGGAGAACATCAAGCAGTCTCCTACCCAGGCCATGAGTCAGTGGAGAACATCAAGCAGTCTCCTATCCAGGCCATGAGTCAGTGGAGAACATCAAGCAGCCTCCTACCCAGGCCATGAGTCAGTGGAGAACATCAAGCAGTCTCCTACCCAGGCCATGAGTCGGTGGAGAACATCAAGCAGCCTCCTACCCAGGCCATGAGTCAGTGGAGAACATCAAGCAGTCTCCTACCCAGGCCATGAGTCGGTGGAGAACATCAAGCAGCCTCCTACCCAGGCCATGAGTCAGTGGAGGACATCAAGCAGTCTCCTACCCAGGCCATGAGTCAGTGGAGAACATCAAGCAGCCTCCTACCCAGGCCATGAGTCAGTGGAGAACATCAAGCAGCCTCCTACCCAGGCCATGAGTCAGTGGAGAACATCAAGCAGTCTCCTACCCAGGCCATGAGTCGGTGGAGAACATCAAGCAGTCTCCTATCCAGGCCATGAGTCAGTGGAGAACATCAATCAGTCTCCTACCCAGGCCATGAGTCAGTGGAGAACATCAAGCAGCCTCCTATCCAGGCCATGAATCAGTGGAGAACATCAAGCAGCCTCCTATCCAGGCCATGAGTCAGTGGAGAACATCAAGCAGTCTCCTACCCAGGCCATGAGTCAGTGGAGAACATCAAGCAGCCTCCTATCCAGGCCATGAGTCAGTGGAGAACATCAAGCAGCCTCCTATCCAGGCCATGAGTCAGTGGAGAACATCAAGCAGTCTCCTACCCAGGCCATGAGTCAGTGGAGAACATCAAGCAGCCTCCTATCCAGGCCATGAGTCAGTGGAGAACATCAAGCAGCCTCCTATCCAGGCCATGAGTCAGTGGAGAACATCAAGCAGCTTCCTATCCAGGCCATGAGTCAGTGGAGAACATCAAGCAGTCTCCTACCCAGGCCATGAGTCAGTGGAGAACATCAAGCAGCCTCCTACCCAGGCCATGAGTCAGTGGAGAACATCAAGCAGCCTCCTACCCAGGCCATGAGTCAGTGGAGAACATCAAGCAGTCTCCTACCCAGGCCATGAGTCAGTGGAGAACATCAAGCAGCCTCCTACCCAGGCCATGAGTCAGTGGAGAACATCAAGCAGCCTCCTACCCAGGCCATGAGTCAGTGGAGAACATCAAGCAGCCTCCTACCCAGGCCATGAGTCAGCGGAGGACATCAAGCAGCCTCCTATCCAGGCCATGAGTCAGTGGAGGACATCAAGCAGCCTCCTACCCAGGCCATGAGTCAGCGGAGAACATCAAGCAGTCTCCTACCCAGGCCATGAGTCAGCGGAGAACATCAAGACAGTAGTATAGTATATGTACCTTCACACAGAAAGGAAGCCGGTTCTCTTTGAATGCGTAGAAGTTGAGCACCAGTAGCTGTCCAGCCTTGGTCAGAGGAGCTAAGTTACCATAGCAGTCCACATAGATGGGCCTCCCCTCCAGAACCTAGGAGACAACAGCATAATGACATCCTGATCACACAGCTTGGTCTAACCATACAGTGTTCAAGTCCTTCTAGAATCATGTCTGGTGCAGGAATACATTCCCCGGCATTGTGATGGATGAGAGCAGGAGATGTGCATAGGAAGTGAGAGCAGCAGGTGAAACTCACCTCGATGTCTTTGCTCCTGGCCACCTCCTCAAAGTTCTCCTGCTGTTCCAGGGTTTTGTCCACCTTGTCGTCTGTCATACAGAAGCAGCGCAGGCGGGACTCCATAGGGTCGTTCATCTTGGCAAACACCACGAACTTGGCCATGTAAGGAACACAGATGAGCTCTCTGTACAGCTGGGTGGCCAGGCCTACAGTCTCTGGGATCTGGTGGCAGTCAGCAAGCCAGAACCTGAAACACACACAGGACAGAGGACAGATACAGGTTAGAAAAAACACACAGGACAGAGGACAGATACAGGTTAGAAACAAACACATGTCATCTGTAGTATAATAACACTGAGAATACATCATGTCATCTGTAGTATAATAACACTGAGAATACATCATGTCATCTGTAGTATAATAACACTGAGAATACATCATGTCATCTGTAGTATAATAACACTGAGAATACATCATGTCATCTGTAGTATAATAACACTGAGAATACATCATGTCATCTGTAGTGTAATAACACTGAGAATACATCATGTCATCTGTATTGTAATAACACTGAGAATACATCATGTCATCTGTAGTATAATAACACTGAGAATACATCATGTCATCTGTAGTATAATAACACTGAGAATACACCATGTCATCTGTAGTATAATAACACTGAGAATACATCATGTCATCTGTAGTATAATAACACTGAGAATACATCATGTCATCTGTATTGTAATAACACTGAGAATACATCATGTCATCTGTAGTATAATAACACTGAGAATACATCATGTCATCTGTATTGTAATAACACTGAGAATACATCATGTCATCTGTAGTGTAATAACACTGAGAATACACCATGTCATCTGTAGTATAATAACACTGAGAAAACATCATGTCATCTGTAGTATAACAACACTGAGAATACCTCATGTCATCTGGTGTACAATAACACTGAGAATACACCATGTCATCTGTAGTATAATAACACTGAGAATACATCATGTCATCTGTAGTATAATAACACTGAGAATACATCATGACATCTGTAGTATAATAACACTGAGAATACACCATGTCATCTGTAGTATAATAACACTGAGAATACATCATGTCATCTATAGTATAATAACACTGAGAATACATCATGTCATCTGTAGTATAATAACACTGAGAATACATCATGTCATCTGTAGTATAATAACACTGAGAATACATCATGACATCTGTAGTATAATAACACTGAGAATACATCATGTCATCTGTAGTATAATAACACTGAGAATACACCATGTCATCTGTATTGTAATAACACTGAGAATACATCATGTCATCTGTATTGTAATAACACTGAGAATACATCATGACATCTGTAGTATAATAACACTGAGAATACACCATGTCATCTGTATTGTAATAACACTGAGAATACATCATGTCATCTGTATTGTAATAACACTGAGAATACATCATGACATCTGTAGTATAATAACACTGAGAATACATCATGTCATCTGTAGTATAA
The DNA here is from genome assembly GCF_016432855.1 of Salvelinus namaycush. Classification (NCBI taxonomy): domain Eukaryota; kingdom Metazoa; phylum Chordata; class Actinopteri; order Salmoniformes; family Salmonidae; genus Salvelinus; species Salvelinus namaycush. The sequence continues at coordinate 66,041 of NW_024058057.1, forward strand.
TAACACTGAGAATACATCATGTCATCTGTAGTATAATAACACTGAGAATACATCATGTCATCTGTAGTGTAATAACACTGAGAATACATCATGTCATCTGTATTGTAATAACACTGAGAATACATCATGTCATCTGTAGTATAATAACACTGAGAATACATCATGTCATCTGTAGTATAATAACACTGAGAATACACCATGTCATCTGTAGTATAACAACACTGAGAATACATCATGTCATCTGTAGTATAATAACACTGAGAATACATCATGTCATCTGTATTGTAATAACACTGAGAATACATCATGTCATCTGTAGTATAATAACACTGAGAATACATCATGTCATCTGTATTGTAATAACACTGAGAATACATCATGTCATCTGTAGTGTAATAACACTGAGAATACACCATGTCATCTGTAGTATAATAACACTGAGAAAACATCATGTCATCTGTAGTATAATAACACTGAGAATACCTCATGTCATCTGGTGTACAATAACACTGAGAATACACCATGTCATCTGTAGTATAATAACACTGAGAATACATCATGTCATCTGTAGTATAATAACACTGAGAATACATCATGACATCTGTAGTATAATAACACTGAGAATACACCATGTCTTCTGTAGTATAATAACACTGAGAATACATCATGTCATCTATAGTATAATAACACTAAGAATACATCATGTCATCTGTAGTATAATAACACTGAGAATACATCATGTCATCTGTAGTATAATAACACTGAGAATACATCATGACATCTGTAGTATAATAACACTGAGAATACATCATGTCATCTGTAGTATAATAACACTGAGAATACACCATGTCATCTGTATTGTAATAACACTGAGAATACATCATGTCATCTGTATTGTAATAACACTGAGAATACATCATGACATCTGTAGTATAATAACACTGAGAATACATCATGTCATCTGTAGTATAATAACACTGAGAATACACCATGTCATCTGTAGTATAATAACACTGAGAATACATCATGTCATCTGTAGTATAATAACACTGAGAATACACCATGTCATCTGTAGTATAATAACACTGAGAATACACCATGTCATCTGTAGTATAATAACACTGAGAATACATCATGTCATCTGGTGTATAATAACACTGAGAATACATCATGTCATCTGTAGTATAATAACACTGAGAATACATCATGTCATCTGTAGTATAATAACACTGAGAATACACCATGTCATCTGTAGTATAATAACACTGAGAATACATCATGTCATCTGTAGTATAATAACACTGACAATACATCATGTCATCTATAGTATAATAACACTGAGAATACATCATGTCATCTGTAGTATAATAACACTGAGAATACACCATGTCATCTATAGTATAATAACACTGAGAATACACCATGTCATCTGTAGTATAATAACACTGAGAATACATCATGTCATCTATAGTATAATAACACTGAGAATACACCATGTCATCTGTAGTATACTAACACTGAGAATACATCATGTCATCTGTAGTATAATAACACTGAGAATACATCATGTCATCTGTAGTATAATAACACTGAGAATACATCATGTCATCTGTAGTATAATAACACTGAGAATACATCATGTCATCTGTAGTATAATAACACTGAGAATACACCATGTCATCTGTAGTATAATAACACTGAGAATACATCATGTCATCTGTATTGTAATAACACTGAGAATACATCATGTCATCTGTTGTATAATAACACAGAGAATACATCATGACATCTGTAGTATAATAACACTGAGAATACACCATGTCATCTGTAGTATAATAACACTGAGAATACATCATGTCATCTGTAGTATAATAACACTGAGAATACATCATGTCATCTGTAGTATAATAACACTGAGAATACATCATGTCATCTGTAGTATAATAACACTGAGAATACACCATGTCATCTGTAGTATAATAACACTGAGAATACATCATGTCATCTGTAGTATTGTAGTAACACTGAGAATACATCATGTCATCTGTAGTATAATAACACTGAGAATACACCATGTCATCTGTAGTATAATAACACTGAGAATACACCATGACATCTGTAGTATAATAACACTGAGAATACATCATGTCATCTGTAGTATAATAACACTGAGAATACACCATGACATCTGTAGTATAATAACACTGAGAATACACCATGACATCTGTAGTATAATAACACTGAGAATACATCATGTCATCTGTAGTATAATAACACTGAGAATACACCATGTCATCTGTAGTATAATAACACTGAGAATACACCATGTCATCTGTAGTATAATAACACTGAGAATACATCATGTCATCTGTAGTATAATAACACTGAGAATACATCATGTCATCTGTAGTGTAATAACACTGAGAATACACCATGTCATCTGTAGTGTAATAACACTGAGAATACATCATGTCATCTGTAGTGTAATAACACTGAGAATACACCATGTCATCTGTAGTGTAATAACACTGAGAATACATCATGTCATCTGTAGTGTAATAACACTGAGAATACATCATGTCATCTGTAGTATAATAACACTGAGAATACATCATGTCATCTGTAGTATAATAACACTGAGAATACATCATGTCATCTGTAGTATAATAACACTGAGAATACACCATGTCATCTGTAGTATAATAACACTGAGAATACATCATGTCATCTGTAGTATAATAACACTGAGAATACATCATGTCATCTGTAGTATAATAACACTGAGAATACATCATGTCATCTGTAGTATAATAACACTGAGAATACATCATGTCATCTGTAGTATAATAACACTGAGAATACATCATGTCATCTGTAGTATAATAACACTGAGAATACATCATGACATCTGTAGTATAATAACACTGAGAATACACCATGTCATCTGTATTGTAATAACACTGAGAATACATCATGTCATCTGTAGTGTAATAACACTGAGAATACATCATGTCATCTGTATTGTAATAACACTGAGAATACATCATGTCATCTGTAGTATAATAACACTGAGAATACATCATGTCATCTGTAGTATAATAACACTGAGAATACACCATGTCATCTGTAGTATAATAACACTGAGAATACATCATGTCATCTGTAGTATAATAACACTGGAAGACATTACACCATGTCATCTGTAGTATAATAACACTGAGAATACACCATGTCATCTGTAGTATAATAACACTGAGAATACATCATGTCATCTGTTGTATAATAACACTGAGAATACATCATGACATCTGTAGTATAATAATACTGAGAATACATCATGTCATCTGTAGTATAATAACACTGAGAATACACCATGACATCTGTAGTATAATAACACTGAGAATACACCATGTCAGCTGTAGTAGTAGTGAAGGAGACAGTCTTACCTGGCAGAGACGTTGGTAGTGAAGGAGACACAGTCTTACCTGGCAGAGACGTTGGTAGTGAAGGAGACACAGTCTTACCTGGCAGAGACATTGGTAGTGAAGGAGACAGTCTTACCTGGCAGAGACATTGGTAGTGAAGGAGTCATAGTCTTACCTGGCAGAGACATTGGTAGTGAAGGAGACAGTCTTACCTGGCAGAGACATTGGTAGTGAAGGAGTCACAGTCTTACCTGGCAGAGACATTGGTAGTGAAGGGGACACAGTCTTACCTGGCAGAGACATTGGTAGTGAAGGAGTCACAGTTACCTGCAGAGACATTGGTAGTGAAGGAGACAGTCTTACCTGCAGAGACATTGGTAGTGAAGGAGACAGTCTACCTGGCAGAGACATTGGTAGTGAAGGACACAGTCTTACCTGGCAGAGACATTGGTAGTGAAGGAGCACAGTCTTACCTGGCAGAGACATTGGTAGTGAAGGACACAGTCTTACTGGCAGAGACATTGGTAGTGAAGGAGACACAGTTTACCTGGCAGAGACATTGGTAGTGAAGGAGACAGTCTTACCTGGCAGAGAATGGTAGTGAAGGAGACAGTCTTACCTGCAGAGACATTGGTAGTGAAGGAGACACAGTCTTACTGCAGAGACGTTGGTAGTGAAGGAGACACAGTCTTACCTGGCAGAGACGTTGGTAGTGAAGGAGACACAGTCTTACCTGCCAGAGACGTTGGTAGTGAAGGAGACACAGTCTTACCTGGCAGAGACGTTGGTAGTGAAGGACACAGTCTTACCTGGCAGAGACGTTGGTAGTGAAGGAGACACAGTCTTACCTGGCAGAGATTGGTAGGAAGGACACAGTCTTACCTGGC